>NC_142929.1:43046990-43081990 GCF_046866305.1 Octopus bimaculoides | reverse complement strand
TCGGTAGAATTTGTTCTGAAAATGTAAAGTGACAGGAAGAAAATAACGATCCCTCCGTAATCTACTGATACATTTCAACTGCATCAACAAGAAAATGCACAACTTCTACTTAGCTCTGACCTTCGTGACCTCGTTGCTGCCCATCCCATTACTACTGGTACTATACATTAATTTCAATCTTCAGTTACCGCACCCACTCCCCGAACAACTGAACCTATTTACCCATCAATATCATTGTCGTCGCCGTCACCGTCACCACTAGCACCAACACCAACACCACCATCACCAAAACCGTCACCACAACCACCACCACCACAATCGTCGTCATGATCAACAACATCATCATCGTCATCATCGTCGTCGTCGTCACCATCTACTACTGTCATTCCACTATTTCTATTACATCTACTAGAAAGAATGTCTTTTTTTTCACTTCAATCCAACATTAATATATTACCCCTAACCCGCAATTTTCCCGCACCCACAACGACGCCAGAAAAAAAAACCAAAGAAAAAAGAAAGAAATAATACAAAAAGAAATCATTTCGAGGACATTTAAGAAATCATTTCAGTGACACACGAATGAAACGGAATCCAAAAATAGTTACCCGCCTATGTGAAAGATAATGCTTGCAATGTGGCTATCTTTTTACATATCGCAGAGACACTATATACACACTCAAGAAACACTAGAAACCAAATCCAATACCGAAGTGCCACCAAAATCGATATTGATACATATTCCATCCTCAATAAATTTTTCCCTACCAGGAATACTTCCCATCGTAGAACCATAAAGCCCATCTACCACGATGGTACTTCCCTTGCTACAACAATATTGTTCCCTTTTCTTGACGCATGTCCTAAAAAAAATATCAGGGAGAACAATTGTGACAATTTCAGGTAGTGCAACTGGAGTCACAGCGAATCCAGACGTCAACTGTCCATTATGCAAGAAAACCACTTCTTAACCATGCTGTATCTTTTGTGAGGAGATCCAGAGAAGCACTTTCGATATGACAGATCAACCACTACTGTTGCCCAAGTGTCAGAAGTTCTCTCAGAGTTACCATTAAACAGCAGCGCCGACAATTCACGCCGTTCTGCTGGATTTTCCATTGAGTGAAGGTGATAGCTACAGAATCGTGAGAGGATCCTATATGGGCCAATTCTACTGGAGGGTTGGAGCGGGTCCTAGTGGAGAACCTCATTCAATCGATATTCACTGAACCGAACTAGCCAGGCGCAACGCAGTGAGTCTGTGAGGTCGAATTTCTCCTCCTTGAAGCGGATGAGCATTTCCCAATTCTTTGTGTTATTTTTCCATGGGTTCCATTATCGTCCTTCTGTGTAATCGAGAGGCAGAAATATATACGTCATAAAAGTGACTAAGGGCACTAGTCAGCACCAGTATTGTTAGAAATAAGAGTTAAAACAATTCATAGCTACAATGACTGACATGCTTTGTCAGCCATTAAGATAAGTGCTTATTGTGTCTATGAGTTGTTTTAACTCTTATTTCTAGCAATACTGGTGCTGACTAGTGCCCTTAGTCACTTTAGTGACGTATATATATATATGTATATATATATATATATATATATATATATATATATATATATATATATATATATACATACATACATACATACATACATAAATATACACACATATATATATATATACATAGCCACACATTCACTCACACACACACACACACGTATATATATATATATATATATATATATATATATATATAGTGTATGCAATTGGACCCGGGTATGTATGCCTATACATATATATTATTGTGTGTGTTTGTTAATGGATCATAAAAAGGAAGAGAATGAGTGAGGTGAGGCATATTTAGGAAGTAAGTGCAAAATAGCTTAAACAGCGTCACTTAACATTAAATTAAATTCTAAATACGATGAGGTGGCATCAACAGAGCGTGACATGCATACGTATGCATGTAATTGCTCGTAGACGCATGTAACCATCACTGACAGATTATCTTACTTCATATGTTAATGACAATGTCTGCGTTGAAATTGAAAGCCAATAACAGCTTACACAACATCTCTGAAACTCTCATCTACAAAGCGAAGTAGTCCCCAAAAAAGCAAATGCTTGTCCTCCGCCATAAGACAGGTGAAACTTCGCAATTTGTTTTTATTCTAGAACAAGGGATCTCAACCATTTTTATCTATGGACCCCTTTGGTTGCTATTTTATTTTAGTGGACCTCCATAACTATTCGATGTTTAAAGTCTAGTTTTATAGAAACTTCTTTCAAAATTCCTATTTAAACTATGTAAAATGTTTGAGAAAGAATTGTTTTTGTTTCTTGCTATAAATACATCTAAATCAAAACTTCTTCATAGGCCTTAATATAATATTGTGGATTCCTAATTTACTATTTTGCCTGTGTGGGGCCCACAAAATCCTATATGGACCCTCGGGGATCATGTGGACCCTGGATGAGAACCACTGTTCTCGAATGATGTCTAAAGACTATGGCCTGTTACTCCTTGCTTTTGAATGGGTTTTGACTACGTTCATCCGTTTTTTGACAGGTTTTGCTTTTCATCCTGCTGTGTGTCCTATGAAAAATCACGCTCCTTACCAAGCGGTCTTGATAGTGTTGCCGGTTATGTGACAGTCCGTACATGGTTACATATTACTAGTAACATTAAGAGTAACATGACGTACATACATACCTGCCTACGTACAGCCATCCATCCATCCATCCATCCAAGCCATGACATGCCAGTTCAATCCTGAGTTTTGCCTGAGGCTGGACTGTTCACTGCTGTTGTAAACAGCTCAGTCTGGGAATCTGGGAGCGACACTCACGTGAGATTGTGGATGTTTTATATAATAAGCATATCAAGTCATTCTACTCAACGCATTGAGTTCTATAGCTTATACTGCTTGTAATTAGTATAAGATATATTGTAATAATAAGATACATCAGAACCCTTGAATTAACACATAAATGTTTTCTCGAGTCACATATCACTATTTATAAAACTTATTCTCCCGACCTTGCTCCACCAGACTACCATTTGTTTCGTAGTTTACAGAATCATTTGGGGGACATAACTTTCGCAAGCCAGGAGGAGGTCGAAACTGACATTTCATAGTTCTTCGCTTTGAAACCAAAAGAGTTTTACATTGATGGGATTTAAAAGCTTGTAAATAGATGGAAGAAAGTCATAGATAATCAGGGAGAGAACATTGATGATTAAATTTCAATTAGATATAACATTTGATCACCTGTTTTCTTTATTCAAAATTCGGACAGAACTTATGGGACGACCTGATGATAGTGGCTGCATCCATCATTTGTTGGTGATTCCCTACTCCTGGCGGATGATACTTTTGCACCACTCGGGCGACAGCCATCCACCTCATGGGTCTGTTTGGATAGTCGCTGCCAATGAGAGTTTTTGTGACGTCGAAATGCTAACCCTTCGTCAACCTCTTTTAGTTCCCTTTTTTTAAGACACGCAGAGGAAATGTTGGTTCAATCCTTTGGCAATGCCGGTCCTCACACAGCACAAGAGCAATGTGAAATAAAGTCTTTTGCTCAAGAACAAAGCATGCCACCCAACCCGGGAATCGAACCATATATAGAATTTTCATATAAACTGTTATCGCCATCTGTATATCATACTTAATATCTATATATTTTCGATAGGCTAGTTATTGCAGTATTTGTCCAGAGATAACATCTTATGAGTGATCCTGAATATATATATATATATATATATATATATATATATATATATATATATATATATATATATATATTCAGGATCACTCTTATTTCTCATAAATACACTTGTTCCTCTTCACTCCTGTTGCTTATCGCTGATAAGATTTTCCAAATTATATGTTTAAGTATAGTCTGGTTACATGACCCTGTGTTAAAATAAATGAAGATTGTATTTATTGTGTCTGAAAGAGTTATATGAGTTCTTTTTTATACTTTATTATTTTCAGGAAATTAACTCAAGTTAAATTATCGTTAGTGTGACTTTAAAACCAAAATACTGAACGTTTCGATGATATCTTTCTTTAGTTTATCTAATGAATTCGCATTGGCATTTTTAAAGCCACATCTTGCATCATCTTTGTAAGGACGGAAGTCTACAATGACAAATTTCTTACACGTGTACGCACACAAACACACAAACACACACACACACACATACATAATATATACATACATACATGCATACATACATACATACATACATACATACATACATACATACATACATATATATATATATATATATATATATATATATATATATATATATATATATATATTTGTATATTCAAATCTCTACCAAATATTTGGTAAAATATTGTACCTGTTATCAAAGTAGCAAAATTCTCACTTGAAAAGTTGTTTATACTTTGTATAAATATAAAGACTTTCATATATGTGATACAATTTTGGGTGCATATCAATTTAAATAAGAGCCATAACGCAATCCTATAATAATAAAACTTGTTTATTATCCTATGCACATTTCAATGCAAGATCCCGACTCACTCTTGTCTGAGATAAGAAAATGGGCCTTGCATCTCTTCAGGGCCAAGTCGGTCAGTTCTTCATAAGTTCGAAAAAAGCACAGTCGTAAAATGTTTCTGAGCAGTAATATTTATAGCAATATAGGCGACTGACGTCCACTTCAGGGGCTCGTATAATTCTCGATGCGAAAATTTGGTACCATCCCCTCTAGGATCTTCCATATGTATATAACTGCACATCTCTCCCGCTTTTTCTTCAGGGATTAGATTTGTAGCTCTTTCTTCAGGGAGTAGATTTGTCCCGCCGAACTGCTTCGAGTTTCACTATTAATTAGACATTTTATGGTGACCACAGCTGAGACCAGTAGTCCAGACGGCTGGGGACAAATGTCTTTCATAGAACTAGCGTAGTCTCCTGGTCCCTTGCTCTGAAAGTTCTCAGAATACATCTGGCCATTCTCCTGCACATTGCCATATTGGTGATAAGTGAATGATCATATCAATCCCCAGATCGTGCACTGCGTTTGACTCTAGTATTGCCGATCTTTTTGGTTAGGGTTAGTGCAAGGTAGCTGATAGCGGAAGGCTTGGAATTTTCCCACATTAAATTGCATGTTGTTTGCTGACACCCATTTATTCATAGCAGTTAGATCTTTCTGATAAATATTCGAATCGAAAGGTTCCTCGACTCCTTGTATTACTTTTTATCGTAGGCGTAGGTAGTAAGTGTGGTTGTCTGTGTAACTCTTTGTGCGCATGTGTGTATATGTGTGTGTGTGCATGTGTATGTGTGTATATGTATGTACGTATATGTATGTATGTATGTGTGCATGTAAGTATATATGTCTGTGTATAGTATTCTTGTTAAAGAATAATAAATATGTACTCTACAAAATGTACTGGGGAATCAAATTTGTTTCTATTATAACTTATAAAAAAGGCGACGAACTGCCAGAATTATTAGCACACCGGACATAATTCTTGTGGCATTTTGTCTGTCATTGCTTCTGAGTTCAAATCATGTCACCTACGACTTTGCTCTTCATCCTTTCTGGATCTCTGAGTACTAGTTGAGCACTAGGGTCGATGTGATCGCCAAGGCTGGCTATGCTTCAAATATTTTAGGCCTTGTACCTATACTAAAAAGAACTACAACTTAACATTAAGATAAACATTAATATAGATAGATAGATAGATAGATAGATAGATAGCTATCGCATTTTGTATATCTTATTTAACGCGGATATACTGTAGAAAACCACACACTGCGGTATTTGTCTTGGGAAATCATCTTGTGCACGGAAGTAGTAGTGGCAGATGAAAAGCGTCCAGCAGCGGCGGTGGAGTTGGTAGATCCGGGATATCTATGTACAAAGGGCTTCGTATAATCAATGTTATCAAATGACCCTGTTCTTTTCTGCGTTTCAAAAGAACAATCTGAGTTAGTTCTTTTTCTTCAAGCAGGGTCCTTACTGAAAGTTAATGTTAATTTTGCGACCGTTGTAAATTCTATAGCATCATTATCTTTAGCATCATATATTTTAACATTATCTAATGCTTTGTATATTTTAGTTACCGGCGAATAAGAACCTATTGTGTTAAATTTGGCGTTGAACTTAATAAAGATTATCAAGCTAACTGCTGTTTCTATGATAATTATTGCTTTCATTGAGATAATTCCCAATGTTATTATTTTACTTCCTGAGAATGTTTGTAGAGTCAAAACGAATCTTAGATTGGAATAGATTTATTGAACAACATTTTGAATTAGCAGAAAAGTTATTTTTATGGTCTTTAGTTGTGATAAACGCTTTAACTTTTATTAAAACTTTTTGTCTGTTTTCTATACTAAGCTTTTCTGTGATGGCTCTGCTCCTCTGTTAATATTATAATGGCTTCTCTGGCCTCGTGCCAAAATTTGAAAATAATAATATAATGACTTCTTAAGGCAGCGAACTGGCAGACTCGTTAGCACACCGGGCAAAATTCTTAAAGGCATTTCGTCTGTCCTTACATTCTGAGTTCAAATTCTGCCGAGGTCGACTTTGCGTTTCATCCTTTTGGGGTCGATAAAATAAGTACTAGCTGGGCGTTGGAGTCGATGTAATCGACTTAATCCCTCTCCCGAAATTGCTAATCCCGTACCAAAATTTGAAATCTACATTATCATTATAGTATTCGCATGTTTATGCTATTGTTTACTCCATTAAAATCTCTTTAGTCCCATCAGACAAGTTGACACCTTACGGAATTTAAGGTTTAGTGTTGTATATTATTTAAGAAATATTATTATGTATTATTTAAGATTTAGTATCATGTATTATTTAAGCTTTAGCATGATGTATTAAGATTTTGTATTATATATTATTTAAGATGTATTGTTATGTATTATTTAAGAGGTAGAATCGTTAGCACGCTTGGCGAAATGCTTAGCGGTATTTCGCCCGTCGCTACGTTCTCAGTTCAATTCCGCCACGATTAACTTTTCCTTTCATCCTTTCGGGCTCGATAAACTAAGTACCAGTGAAATTCTGGGGTCGATGAAATTGGTTAGTCCCCTACTCCAAAACATCGGGCTTTGTGCCTATCATAGAAAGGATTATGTATTATTTAAGATTTAATATTATGTATTGTTTAAGGCGGTGAATTGACGGAGTCGTTAAAGCGTTGGAAAGAAAGTGTCACGGTATTTGTTCCGAATCTCTGATATCCGACTTTAGTTCTCACTAAAGTCAAGGCCGATTAAGATGTACTAGTTCCGAGTACTTATATGGTTGACTTGTTAGAGCAGGGTTTTGATTCTGTGCATTCTGAACTTAAATTTAGATCCGATACCGAAAAGACAGTGAAATGTCTGTGAGGAGATGCGATCGATGGATAAAATCAGCAATTTGAAAATGCAATTGGAAATATATTCTCATTACTTCAATCGGAAGATTAACTGCCACCGTCAGAATGTCTCGTTCAAATTTTTCTAGATTCTTTTATACTTAGTAAGCAGCTGCATATTCTTAAATTGCAGTGAGAGGTGGGTGCAACAGCTGTGTTAGAATAATAGAGATATACTTTCCATCTCATACACCTAACCAGACTATTTTCTGTAGTAGCCATCTGGTTAAGGGCTCATTCGAAGCCATTCAGATTTAGTTGAACAACAACCCATGAATAATATTGTTGTTGTTGGCACTCCGTCGCTAACGACGTCGAGGGTTCCAGTTGATCCGATCAACGGAACAGTCTGCTCGTGAAATTAACGTGCAAGTGGCTGAGCACTCCACAGACACGTGTACCCTTAACGTAATTCTCGGGGATATTCAGCGTGACACAGTGTGACAAGGCTGACTCTTTGAATTACGGGCACAACAGAAACAGGAAGTAAGAGTGAGAGAAAGTTGTGGTGAAAGAGTACAGCAGGGTTCGCCACCATCCCCTGCCGGAGCCTTGTGGAGCTTTAGGTGTTTTCACTCAATAAACACTCGCAACGCCCGGTCTGGGAATCGAAACCGCGATCCTATGACCGCGAGTCCGCTCTCCCAATCACTAGGCCATTGCGCCTCCACTGGTATAATTATAGACAGGGCAAATTTTACCTATTTCTCTGCAGACTGAAAAAAAAATGAACAATTTTAATCGATTTTCGAAACTTATCGGGTTCTCATTAGACAATATGTATAGAACCAAGCAGCCAAACTGTTTATATACTCAACAAATGCAGCAGTTACTCTAAGAAGGAGTTCTTAATTTGCATACCAAAAGTGTTTAACACTCTAGGAATACCAGTGGCCTGTCAACGGGAATCCTAGTCCAAACAGTATCAAAGTATGATATATTATATATGCAGCACATGGTATCTATCTATCTATCTATCTATCTATCTATCTATATATATATATATATATATATATATATATATATATATATATATATATATATATATATATAAGAGAGAGAGAGAGAGAGAGAGAGAGAGAGAGAGAGAGAGAGAGAGAGAGAGAGAGAGATACCATATGCTGCATATATATTATATCATACCTTGATACTGTGTGAACTAGGATTCCTGTTGACAGGCCACTGATATTCATAGAGTGTTAAACATTTTTAGTATGCAAATTAAGAACTCCTTCATAGAGTAACTGCTGTATTTGTTGAGTATATAAACAGTTTGGCTGCTTGGTTCTCTATATATGGTCAGAATGATGTATCCGACACTAAAGAAAAACCGATAAATTTCGGAAATCGATTAAAGTTGGTCATTTTTTTAGTCTGCGGAGAAATAGGTAAAATAATATTTAACCATGTATGCAGTTTTTTAAACTGTTAATTTGCATTTGTTTCTGTAATCACAAAATACACATGTATATACTAAATGTTTTCAAAATCTTGACTGATTGCTTTAACTATATTCAGCATATTTAATACCGTAATGAACTACGGGAACTTCTAAGAAGAATGTGCGAATTTTCATTTCAGTAACATAAAATTAGACAACATTAAAAAGGAAAAAAAAAAAAAACTTTTAATTATATTTATTTGTCTTAGTAAATATCTGGTCAAAACATGGAGGAAAATCTGTAAAAAAAAAATTAAAAATAAAATTTGAGGTATTTTAATCTGATACCACCTTACAAAATTACAATCTTATCATGTTTATGACAAACAGACAATACTACAAGCATCGGGCTATCAAAGCCGCTTTTTACTGCTAGTATAGATCTTGCGGGTCTCCATCTTGGTTGTGAGTTGTTGAAGATCTGGTTGATATGTTGTCAAGACTGTACGAATTAGCTCCGCTGGGTCTTGTTTTGTAAGGACTGCACGATGCTTCGACTTCACAAACTTCAATATTGTTTTTTCTTTTCTTTTTTTAGAAGTCCAACACTTCTTTCACAGTTACATCAGAGGCAACGACGAATAAATACTGCCAGTTGTGGGTTGTCTTGTATGTCTGTTGATTCGTCAAGAGCTAAGCTGAATGCAAGAGAATTTTTTTAATCCTTTCGCATTTTTGCCTGCAACATCAGCACCGATCTGAGAGATACGTCTCTCTGTAGTGTGGCGGAAAACCAAACTGTGTTATTAGTCGCTAAAGTCTTATGTTATTTGGATCTAACACTGCAACATCTTCAGCTATATTCTTCTTAACCATCAGTATATGGGCGTTTAGCACGAGCAATATTCCCTGACATAACAAAACTGGCTTCAGTCGTTGCATCAACTTCCTTACTGAACGTTGTCAATAGTGTCCGCTGGCAATTTAGTCATGATGTTAACACGGTCAATTTGTTTTTCCTTAATTTTGATGGAGGTGGATAATCATACGAAAGGTTTTTGTGATTTGTTTCATAGTGGCGTTTCAAGTTACTGGCTTTGTAATGACTGAGTGTCACCTGGCAGATAAGGTACAAAGGTTTAACTACTTTAACGTTGAATGCAAAATCTTCCTCCCAATCTGGCTTAAAATTTCTGTTTTCATCTTCATATTTTCATCCCTTACAATTTGAGGCGTTAATCTCCCTTCACAAAATTTTCACTAACACTTTTAAACAAAGCATATCCGGAGTGTACCAACTAGGTCTGCACAGTCCAATATCTTTTCTTAGATTGCATCAGTGTATATGAGTACAATCGGGCCTAGACTCATTAAGCCACCTATGACCACTCTCACTCCCCCGGCGCACCCTAACCTTTAATCCCCTTACCCATGACCTCACTCTTCTGACATTCCTCTGTAACTCTTGCTGACCGGAAATATCTTTAATGCCCCTGATTCCCACCTTTCCTTCCTTTAGCACTAAAGAACAATGCCTCACTCAGATCTAGCATTAAAATTAGGATTTAAATTCTTAAATATTTTTACTAAAGATGAACGTTAAACTTACGTTTTAATCCAATAGGGTCTCAATTCATATCCGGTAAATAATTATAAAGCTTGAAATTTTTTTTGTATACCTTTTATATTAACTGTGATGAAAAAGGAGCTCGGCCAACGTATTTCCACGAGCCACATATTAAGGGTCAAAGAGCCGTATGTGGCTCGCAAGCCGCGGTTAGACCACCCCTGATATATATATATATATATATATATATATATATATATATATATATATATATATATATATATATATATATATATATTCATAGGCGTGGGAGTATGTGCGATTGCATGTGTATGTCTCTGTCTCTCTCCATATATATATATATAAAGAGAGAGAGAGAGGGGGAGAGGAGAGAAACGTATGGTGTGGTGAATATAGGGAGATGGTTATATGTATAGATTAACAGATAGGCAAATTGCTGACAGACTGACACGTATATAGATACTGTTGGATATAAAACTACAGAAGGTAGAAGTGAGAGAAATATTGGAAAGAAAATTGTGAGAGTGCAATGAGAAATAAAGAAAAAAAGTGTGAGAAAGCAACAAGATAGAAACGATTGGAAAAAATTTATCTGTATAAATGAAGAGATTGAAATAGGAGTCCTAGACTGTGAGATCGTGAGCGTATGTGAGGAAATTAATATTTCTTACGGGATAGGGAGATATAACATAAAACAAATGAGAAAATATACAAATCAATAGACTAGAAAATAAATCCTATAAAGATAACGTCTCACTAATCAACACTGCCTTGATAAAAAAAGAATTCACACGCGAAATAAACGGAGTATTCATGAATAACAGCAGGAGCAGCAATTTTAGCAACAGTATTACTCTCATTTATACTAACTTTATCGTCAATAATATCAACATCAGCGTGTCTCAGGCAATGCATATTCCAAATTACTAATCAAACGAAGGAAGACAACACCAGATATATTTTATTCTGATACTCCTAATGAAGAGTGACTGCGTTATGTTTTCGGTGAAGTAATAATGAATTACTCAGTATTTATGCAATGGTGTCTCTGAGGTGTTTACCACTAAGCAATTATATTTTCGGATGCAAACAAACCTGGATTCTTGTCTATTAAGTTTTTCAACTGTGAAACAATTCAGAAACTACAAAGAGATACCATTTTGCTAGAAAGGAAAATAAGACCGAAGTATCCGAAGTTATCTCCCCGTATTTACCCAGAAAATGACAACAGTGACGTTAGTCACTGCATAATGTCGATTGTCATTTTACCTCGTTCTCACCGAGTATTTATATTCTAGTTTGGTGTTTGGTTCTCTGTGAATTAAATATGTTAAATAACGTACAGACAGATTGAAAATGTGGTGATTTAATTACTGTTGAGGCGATATCACATTGTGATTGTCATGAATCAAGGAAATTCTGATTCAGATTGCATTATGTACGTACACAACGTGTTCAGGTAAAGTTAGCAAAGAAGGTTTGTGCTTTTGATTTGCTCCTGGTGAATTCTGATTCAATAGACAAAAAGCAATCCAGAAATGAATATTTTAGCTTTTCGGCGATATCCTGGAGTCTATTTCGAAAATGTTGTATGTAGATATATACGTGCAAACAAATATACATGTATATATGTATATGTATATGTGTATATATATATATAAAAATACAAAATGGCTGATATTTAGCAAGGTGAGACACACATAAGAAGGAAGGAAACAAAGGACCACTGATGAGGTCACAGAAGTGTGACGAAAGAACTCTGGCCGAAATAAGATTAAGATTAATGTAATATAAAGCTGAAGCAAATTAACACCAAATATACAGTGCGTGTGTTTTTATTGGCTAAACTGGCAATATGACCATCCCCAAGTACAACAACATATATATATATATATATATATATATATATATATATATATATATATATATATATATATTCACACACATCTATATACATATATATATGTATATATATTATCTCACTATATATACATATATATACATATTATCTCACTTGGAAATAATATTTTCAATATTATTTTTATTGAAATTATTAAAACTGAATGTATCCCACATTACAATAGAGATGTTGTTGTTTCGCTTTTGACACTTAATACTGAAATAATGTAAGAAATAAGAGATTACTGCGTGCTCGCTTTAGGCAAAAAGTTGAAAATTGTTTGGGCCCATGACACTGCATGGACCCTAAGTAAGGCATGTGTAAAATTTGAATGAAATCGGTTTGGTATTTGCCGAGTTTTAGTAATGCACACATACTGACACACAGACAGACACACACACATTCTCAGTTTTATATATATAGATACATATACATATGTATATATGCACACACTTATACATGCATATGCATAGATAGATAGATAGATAGATAGGTAGATAGATAGATAGATAGATAGATAGATAGATAGATAGATAGATAGATAGATAGATAGATAGATAGATGGAAAGGTATACATATATATATATATATATGTGTGTGTATATATATATATATATATATATATATATATGTGTGTGTGTGTGTGTATATATATATATATATATATATAGAGAGAGAGAGAGAGAGAGAGGGGGGGTGAGTTGAGAAAGCGAGAGAGGTAGATAGTGATGAAAAGTAGAAAGACACATAAGTGAGGGAGAACGAACGTACGCAGAGTGAACTAAAATATACGAAAAAATGGCAAAGGATGTTTGAAGGCGCAAGAAGGTGTTAAGATAAAATATAAAGAAATATAGCCACCAGAAAAGAAGAGTGAAAAAGAAACAGAAAGAGAAAATAGAAAAGAGAAAGAAGAATTTGAAGAAGAAAAAGCTGAAAAATATGAACAGATAAAGAAAAATATAGTAAAAGGAAGACGAGGGAACAGTAAGGGCGTAGAGGCAAAGGGAAAGTTCTTGTCTGTAGGGACACGATTAGTTTTTATCTTAACGAGAAACCTGTGTGTCTGAAGTGTCAGTCTTCTTCAACAGGTGCTTCTAAGGTTTATATTTTCAAAGAAAATATTTACAGCTCGCTTCTCTAAATTTGTGTTTGAATTCCTTAAAAGCTTTCTCACATTTACTGTCGTGTCTTGTTATATGGACTGTATCGTTAACATGACCATCATCATGAACATCAGTATTAATAGTAATAAGTTGTTGGATTATCCAGTGACTTTGACAGATATTAGAGATTACAATGGTTAAATCTTCAATAGGATTTGAAATTAAAGATAGATTTAAAAGGACAAAATTATGCAATACACAGTCTCTACCAGCTTCAAGTTTCAGAAATAATTTCAGTGGAAACTATTTCAGCATCGAGTTTAACATTAAGCTTCCTAGGTCGGGGTATCAGGAAAGCCTACTTTTTTTCTGTCGAGGGCTTATATACCCCATTATTAGACTATTTTCCTTAGTCATTTACACGGTGATCGCTGTAAGCTTAAAGCATATTAAAAATATACCATTATTAATAATATTTACAGAATTGTAAAACTCGATACCTCTTAACAAAACCATTCGCACCGAAATGTATGTATGTATGTATGTATGTATGTATGTATGTATGTCGCTCTGATAATGCAGTCACTGCATTGTTTAAAACAGGAATGAGATAGCAATATCTGACAGTAAGTTATCCCCTGAGTAAGCAGACAGGTATGGTCGGCCGACTTATTTCGTCAAGCACTTCCTCAGTCTAAAAGTACTTTTTTGTTGAATTTGCTAAGCTCTTTCCTTCTGTGTGACTCGTAGATTTTGTCATGTATCTTCACTATTGTGTGGATAGTAAAGACGAAATTTGTGGGTAACTCATGAAGCTCAAAGCATCTACAAGTCATTGATACTGGACCCAGACTGTTCTGATGTAATAAACTCATGATAATAAGCGGCCATGCAATACATATGTATGACTATCGCGACTGGATTATCCGTATCAATTCTTTTCTAAAACAGTTGGGTGTGTTTTGTGGTAGATTTGCCAGGTTATTATAGTAGGTCGAGTACCTACTTAGAGGCTGACTCGTTGACTCTGTAGAGGACTTGTGATTGACTAGAAAATACATGAGAACTGTTAGATTAACCGGTAGAATATCAATATTGCGCCATCACCTAAGGTAATTCCAGTAGATCTGTAAAAATTGGGGTGTTCAATGTAAATTCAATCGGTTTGCATAAAAAGGAAAATAATATGGAATAATAAAAAGAATTGCCGTGGTCGAAGTGAATACCATATATTCATCTCCGTCCCCAATGAAGCTACTAATCGAAGGGGCTGTGTGGTTAAGAAACTCACTTTGCGACCATTTGCCCTTCAAGTGAATTAGGTAGATGGAAACTATGTGGAAGCCCATTGTAAATATATGCCTGTGTATACATATGTGTGTGTGTGTATTTGTCCTCCCACCCAGTGCTTGACAACCGGTATTTGTTTACGTCCTCGTAAGCTAGCGTTTCGGCAAAAGAGAGGGTGGGAATAAGTGCCAGACTTTAAAAAAAAGGTAGTACTGACTTCTATTTGTTCGACTCAACCCTTCAAGCATTCCAGCATGGCAGCAGTCGAATGACTGAAACAAGTAAAAAGTAAAAGAATTTCAGCGCTAGTGCCATTTTTACTCTACACTGTCACTAATGCGAGTGTACGGTAAAAATGGCTGCGAATTATTACCATTTGCGATAGACCTGTCACCAGTACAACGCCAGTTTGTAACGAACGTAGATTTCACAAAGTTGGGCGTAGAAAAGTTACAAGGAATAACAATAACGCATCTAACATGCCTTAAGGTTACCAGACCGGCCGTTGACTACGTCGAAAAATGTAATCCTGACATTTCGAGTAGCCCGGCGAATTTCTGCATTCTTTTTTATGATATCGATTAAAGCAAAATCCGCCTATGCCCTATGCAAGCACTCTTCCTTGCAATGATCGATTTGTGAAGATTTTTAGATCTAACGATGACAAATGATACTGGCCCAGAGAAGACGACTGCACGCGATCAATTTGAAGAAGAAAATGTCATAAGATTTCTGTGAGTGAAACTGGTGAAGGTACATTATCGTTGCGTTGCATCCCCTTCTCTTCTACCTCAATCTTTCCTGCTCATTCTTTTGCCAATGTCCACCACCGCGAAGGAGAAAGGCCGTTGCAACGGAATGTCTTGCTGACTGGCTGCTGTCGGCTGCGCATCGAGGGTTTGATTTTGCTACGATTATCGACTGTGCTCGACCCATGCAAATACAATCTGATCCGAGTCATATCGTCACTAGGCTGAGAAAAAGTGAGCAGCTGAGATTCTTTCTTACACGAACTTGAAATTTCGTCACTGAGCTATGTCATCGAGAGACATGGAACAATTACACATGGCTACACGTCCCATCCGGCTTTTTCAAAATTAAATTATAGCCATTAAATTTTTTAAAAAGAAAGAAAAAAGTAGAAAAACTGTTAAACGTTTAAAAGTCTCTAAAACTGAATATGGGTAACAGAGTTGAAGTAATTACCACGATCATAAATATAGAAGTGGGGACTCAATCTGCTGCAGGTACACATATAGCTGTTAATCTACTAATCTTACTACTCTCGATTGACTAATACTGATAACGTATGTATGTACTGACCGTAAAAATGCGATATACTGTTAATAGTTACTTGATGATAATTTCAAATGCAGCTCAACACGATTCGTAATCTCTAACTGAAATCGGAATTTTTCTTTAAGCAGAATTCTCTGGCTATTTTTTGATTGGTATTTATCGCTGGTGTTCTTCATTGAATCACTGGGGTCATACATTTAGCTTGCAGGCCCATTCAAGATTTTTGTCAACTTTTTTTATCATTTTTCTCTTTTTATATTTTTCGCCTCTTTAAATCACGTCTTATTCACATCTTTTTCTTCTTTTATTTTATTTCATTATTTTTTTAATACATTTTATTTTTAAAACAATTTTGAGTTACTTACTTTTCTGTTTTGTTTTTTTTTTATCTTTTTGGCTTTAATGGTCGACACTTTTCGTTTCCGGGCCTCACACCACACCCTGATCTGTAAACATATCTGTTGCTAACTCCTTCCTTACAGCCGAAGTAGCGTCGCAATCGTTTGGCAGACACGAGCCAACGGGACCAGACAATATTGAATTGCAAAGATAGCGAAATTTCGTCAATACCGTTTCTGTTCTTATGGCGACTAAAGCCTCACCAAAGTAAAGAAGGGACAAGAACAGTGGAGCCAAAAGACCTCTCGCAACCTACATATTCATCTAACAATCAGTCATGTGTCAGCCCTATGTATGTATGTATGTATGTATGTATGTATGTATGTATGCAGGAATTGATTTACATATGTGTGTATAAGTACACATGCATGCATACATGCATTCATATATTCATGTATGTGTACTCTTGTGCGTGTATCTAATAGATACATCAACTGTATACGTATGTAATATGTAAACAGTCGTTTATCTCTGTGTGGTTGAATGTACGAGTTTAGTGTTTAGGCGTGAGGGAAGTTTCTTGTGTATTTTTCCTATCATGTATCTGAGCGTGCGTGTTTGTGTTCATGTGTATTTGTGTGCGTATAATTTATACACGCACACAAATACACAGACATACGCACACACGCACACATATGTGTATCCATATGCGTGTGTGTGTGTGCATTTAAGCATAGATGTCTGCCTGTACACACACACGTGTATATATGCATATATATATACATACATATATATATATATATATATATATATATATATATATATATATATATATATATATACATGTATATATAAATATATATATATATATATGTACATATGTGTATATGTATTGTATATGCAGATGTAAAAAGAGTTATATGTATATGCACAGACATTCATGTGTATATGTATATATGTTTATACATACATACATATATATATATATATTCTGTGTATGTACATATAACTTTTTTATAACTGCATATACAATACATATACACATGTACATATATATATATATATATATATATATATATATATATATATATATATATATATATATATACATATATATAGTCACAATGAGAATATTTAAACCTCTTACAGGGATACTTTATCCAAGATACACTGGCTTGATATAATATATTTTGAAGAGATATTTTTTTCAATGAATATATTATATAAAATATCGTAAAATATCAAAACATTTTAAACATTATTATCTAGTTAGAAAACAGAGATCTAATGGATACAAATTAATTCATTTATTAATCTACACATTCACCTACAATTATTTCATTTCGCAAACAAAATTAAAATTACAAAACACATATAAATATATAATTTTCCATTTTAAATACCTTGTATGGAACGTCATCTGAGTGTACAAAGAAAATTAAGGATTACATTAGGATACGTTTGAAATGCTCCGAGTATTTTATTTCATGAAATGTTATTTCATTTTTACTTTCTTTTATTCATTATATTACTTTGCCTTTATATAGTATAAGCCCTCATACATGACTATTATTAATATGTTTGACTTTTGCCTTGTATTTGTACTAGTTGACTCCAAGTCTCAGCCAGAGACCTCAAGAGACCACGAGTTAGAAGTTCAAGTTGGTGTTATGCTTAGAATGTCATATATTTGGTTTTGCACAAAGAGAATGTTTAAGAAAACATAAGAAAATTATCAGCTAGTTTTAAAATTTGAGATTACATAGACTTTATTTTACGTAAGATATGAGCAGTTCCCATGAACACTATCTATTGAATTTCTTCCATTTTGGGGTTTCCTGGTATCTGTGCTAGGTAGGAATCAGCTCCTTTTCCTTGGGCACCCGTGACAACAGGTATTGTTTTAGTCTTCAGGTTCCACATTTTGCCAATTTCTATTTCAAAATATTTATATTTGCTCAGTATTTGGTAGGTATTGACTGATACATTTATGTCATCTGGGACAGTCACATCAATGAGGAGGCATGATTTTTGTCTGAAGCTCTTCAATATAATGTCTGGCTTATTCCCATCTATCTTTCTGTCAGTTTGAACGGTGAAGTTCTAGAGAAGTGAGATGTGACCATTTTCAAGCACTGGAGGTGGTTTGTGTCCGCAGCAGTTTTTATTATAGGGCAGGTCTAAGTTTTTGCAAATTACCCACTGAATATATCGTGCTGCTCTATCATGCCTGTTGAGATACTCTGTAAGAACAAAAAGACTGCACATGGAGACAATACGAGCAATGGTTACATTTTGTTGTTTACATACACGACATGTTGTTCTTTAGTATGTTGGCCTGGCAGCTCCTTGCAGGTAGGCATTGATCTTGGGTTGCTATGATAAACCCTTCTGTCTCTGATTTTAAGACAGAAAACACTAGCCATTAATGGGTAAGGGCTTTGTCAACATCGGCATTATTAGCTCTCTTTGGGTATTTGGCATTGAGAGGTTTTTCTTGCCATTTATCAGTAATAAAATCTGAGGCAGCAGTTTTAGCACAGGTTTTCATATGGTTACCTTTTTCTGTGCTTGTTTCCAGTAGTCTAATTCTGGGATTTGTTGTATTTATCATCATTATTATGATTAATTTTTTTTTAATTGAAATAAAAGGAATAAATTTAACGCGTAATTTTAACTCTTTCCGAATCCTCTGCACTGTTCTCAGATTGACACCCTAAACACTCTGAAATGTTCATATTCGAGCTTCCGGGGTGAATGCTAAGCAGTGCAGCATATCGTTTTAAAATTTCTTGCAGAGTGAATTATGTCATGGTGATGTTAATCTCACAGACGGTGCCCAACTAACCTTATTTTGCGTAGTCGACAAAATCAATATATATATATACATACATGTATATATATATATATACATACATATAAATAAATATATATATATATATATATATATATATATATATATATATATATATATATATATATATATATATATATATATATTTAGAGAGAGAGAGAGAGAGAGAGAGAGAGAGTGAGAGTGAGAGTGAGAGAGAGTGAGAGAGAGAGGGGCGTGGCAGGAGTGGCTGTGTGGTAAGTAGCTTGCCTACCAACCACATCACTGTGGGTTCAGTCCCACTGCGTGACACCTTCGGCAAGTGTCTTCTACTATAATCTCGGGCTATGTGAGTGGATTTGGTAGAGGGAAACTGAAAGAAGCCCGTCGCATAAAATATCTATGGATACGAGTATTTGTGTGTGTGTGTGTGTGTGTGTGTGTGTGTGTGTGTGTTCGTTTGTTTGTGTGTCCGTGTTTGTCCCCCAACCATCGCTTGACAACCGATGCTGGTGTGTTTACGTCCCCGTTCCAGATGTTCGGCAAAAGTGATCGATAGAATAAGTACTAGGCTTACCAAGAATAAGGCCTGGGGTCAATTTGTTCGACAATAGGCGGTGCTCCAGCATGGCCTCAGTCACATGACTGAAACAAGTAAAAGAGAAAGAAGAAAAATATGTGTGTGCGTGTATGTATAAAATAAGATAAATATTAAAAAAACACAGAGTTAGGGTAGAAATAATGCATGTCTTGGATAGACACAAGCAAATACAGATGCCAATACATACATACATACACATACATGCATATATAGATATGCATGTATGTATGTTTATATATATATATATGTATGTGAGTATATATGTAGTTATGTATATGTGTATGTATATGCGTGTGTGTATAGGTATGCGCATATATATATATGTAAATATATGATTGTGTGTGTATGTGTGTGTGTGTATATGTGTATATGTGTATGTATGTATGTACGTATGTACGTATGCATGTAAGCAACGGACATATGAAGGTACACTTTGTTGTTGTTCAACTATTATCAAAGTCGTTCCCGCCGTGACTTTTCCGAATATTAAAAAAAAAAAAGGTATAGTGGATTCTGCGGAAAATTCGGCTATTGTGTCTAACAGGTTGAAAGGCCACGTAAAAAAAAAAAAGAAACAAAAGACTAGCTATATGGTGCATCTTCGCTCCATTGTTTTTTCTTTTGTTCTTTTTTTGATGTTATTTTTCTGCCGTTGGAGTGTACGTGCGTATGCGCGTGTACGTGCGTATGCGCGTGTTCGTGCGAGTTTGCGTATCTGTGTGTGTGTGTGTCTGTGTGTGTGTGTGTGAGTATGTGTGGGTGTATGTGTGTGTGTGTGTGTCTGTGTGTGTGTGTGAGGTCGTGCGGGTGTTTAATGCTCCTGTCTGTCTCTTCTTGTATATGTACAGATAAAAGTTGATGAAAGTAGGTTAGACTTTCGTGAACTGCCTAATGTAGGGTGATCGCTTCAATGTAGGTCATACTTACCCCCATCCCATCCAAACAAGGACCCAGACAAATAATGACCAGACCATAAAAATAAATAACCAAATATATAGATAAGTGAAAATATAAATAAATAAAATAGTTCGCGACAGAAAAAAAGGATAACAGAAAACACATAAAATAAAAGAAATATCCAGGAAAGGATTATATTTCGAAGAAGTAATTTTTTACTGGTGACGTCACCTACGTTTTAATAACGTCCTTTGTTAATCTTTCGGTCTCACTTCCGCTTTATTTAGATAGCGATCTCAGTAGAACTTCGTAAATTCTGATACAATTCTATAGTTTCAGAAGAGAATCGTGACGTTTTGGGCCGAACCCTTCTCCAGAGTCCTTTTTATTCACATTGCACGTGTCATAAAAATTTCTGGTTCGAGCCCAACTCGCATCCTTTTGGAATATATATATATATATATATATATATATATATATATATATATATATATATATATATATTTTATATATATATACATATATATATATATATATATATATATATATATATATATATATATATATATATATATATATATATATACGTGTGTGTGTGTGCTTTTTTCAGTGTTTACAAATAACACGGAAAAATAAATAAATAGTTACCAGGGTAGGAAAAATTCACACAAGTGCCAAGGATGTAACAGCCTACCTATAAAGGCAGAAACTCCAGGTTTAGGTGAAATGTTTTTGCATGATATAGATAAATAAATAAATGGAGTTAAACGCATGTGTTATTCCAATCGTTTTACTTCCAACATATGTTTCGAAGAAAACATTCGTATTATTCCAGAAGGAATAAAATAGTTGACTCCAATTACATTCGTTTTCTTATCAGTAATTCTCAGACTAGAAACTTTATTCATCAATGTAAAATTACTTCCGGTTCTGACGTCTTTTTTTATATTGGTAGTTCTTCATCTCATATTGTTGTCTATTATACTTCCGGACATACCAATACCTTGTTAGTGAATCTGGTGGACGGAAACTGCAGAAACCCGTTGGTGTTTGTATTCGTGTTTGTGTGCATGTGTGCGTGCGCGCGTGTGTATATGCATTTGAATTTGTTTGTGTGTGTATACATGTGTATACATGTGTATACATGTGTGTCTGTGTGTATATATGTGTATGTGAGTGAAAACCGGTGTAGGTTTTTTTCTTTTCTTTTTTCTTTTTTTTCTTTTTACTTGTTTCAGTCATTTGACTGCGACCATGCTGGAGCACCTCCTTTTAGTCGAGCAAATCGACCCCAGGACTTATTCTTTGGAAGCCTAGTACTTGTTCTATCGGTCTCTTTTGCCGAACTGCTAGGTTACAGGGACGTAAACACACCACCATCGGTTGTCAAGCGATACTACGGAGACAAAGACAGACACACAAACATATACACACACATACATATTTATATACATATACATATATACGACGAGCTTCTTTCAATTTCCGTCTACCCGAGGCTATAGTAGGAGACATTTGCCCAAAGTGCTACGCAGTGGGACTGAACCCGGAACCATGTGGTTGGTAAGCAAGCTATTTACTACACAGCCACTCCTACGCCTTCTTTGCGTTTCCCAAAATTTATTTCAGCAGTTAAAATTTTAAAAAATTAGAAGTCAATCTGAGTGTAGGAAATCGTAATCAGAATGGAAAAGAACTAATGCAAATATCGCTCTGTGGTTTCTTCGATGCACAACTGAGTCTGTTTCCCAATCAGTTAGCCAATTATCCATCTATTTATCTATCCATCCATTCATATATCCATAAGAGAGAGAGAGAGAGAGAGAGAGAGAGAGAGAGAGAGACAGACAGACAGACAGACAGACAGACAGACAGACAGACAGACAGACAGACAGACAGACAGATTTTCATGTAGCTTCTATCTGTCCAATTTCACTCGCAAATTGTTGGTCAACATCATCCTGTTGTAAAAGAAATACTTGCTCATAGATCACGCAGAGTGATCGACTCATGAGTTAAAAGTTGTTATAAGAAACAAACATCCATAAGTATATGTAGAAATTATTGTATTATGATCACTGGATATTGGAGTTGTATCTTCAGTTATGTATCTATCTTCAAGTAATTTGACAAATAAGTGATTTAATAATTTTTTGTTTGTGTTTTCTCTTTCTTCTTCCCTTCAAGCTAACTATGGCACATTCTACATATATTACATTGTTTGTTTTCATTCCATTTTCGTTAAACCATTTCATTCAAACATTTCAATGAAACTAGGAAATGGCATGCTTAATTAGACTAACTTGAAGATCATTATCATGTTTGTATTTATTTCAACTAAGTTTTCTTAACATTAGCATTTAAATTAAATTTGAAATAATATAAAAGCACAGTGGAAAATGTACCAAATATACTTGATGTTTCATCAAATGCGACTTTCGTCATTTATATATATGTATATATATATATATATATATATATATATATATATATATATATATATATATATATATATGTATATATATATATATATATATATATATATATATATGTATATATATATATATACATATATATATGCATATATATATATATATTGACATATATGAGTATATATAAATATACATATACATACATATATATATATATATATATATATATATATATATATATATATATATATATATATATATATATGTATATCTATATATATATATCTATATCTATATATCTATATATATATATATATATATATATATATATATATATATATATATATATATATATATATATATATATACATATACATAAATATATACATATATACATATAGATACTCCATGACCACTCGCAAACACACACACATACACACACACATTCACACACACACACACACACATATACACACACACATACACACACACATACGCACACACATACATACATATATATATATATATATATATATATATATATATATATATATATATATATATATACAGAGCTACTGTCTTTTCTTCGGAGCTTCTCGTTTATTATCGTTTGATTTTGTACTAAGATAAGGTCTCATCGAACCGTCGGAAAACAGCGTTTTCATACGTGCCGAAGATTTTACCTTTTACTTAGATAGTTAATACACGCACAAAGACGTAAAAAAACCCATAATTTTCTGTTCTGTAAATATCATATGCAGAGTTCCTTCATACTGATAACGAGCATTGGAATTTTACCCTGCAATTTCAGCTGGAATTATTATTATTATTATTATTATTATTATTATTATTATTATTATTACTTTCATTCTCTAGTTCTGATGAAATATTTGTTAAAAATTATAATGGAGTATCCTGTATGTTGAAAACCTACATTTTGCATCTCCGAAGGTGGCGGTATTTTCAAATTGATTTAATGCTTGCATTGTTCGATTAAATGGAGCAGCCTGACATGCACGTAATGCACTAATACATTGATATCATTGTAACTTATTTGCTTTTTATTCACCTTACTTCGAGCTGTGCGGATGATACCGGACTGACTTGGTACCTAAATTCAACTGAATCTTGATTATATATATATATATATAGAGAGAGAGAGAGAGTTATTAATATTTCTAAGTCTCTCTAAAGGAGACTACGGCAGCGGTACTGGAAATTAATAGTTATCGCCAAGCCAACATGGCAGTCCCAAAATTAGGACGAAAGCTGCCGTGAATTAGCTCCAAGAAGCCATCGCCTCTAGCTAGCTATGTGACACACGAAACCTGTGTCCTTTATAACCTTCGAACAGGGGAGGTCAGCAGTTTCCCCTTGCTGGTTTGGCATCTGCAGACTAGTTTCAGGGTGTTGCCCCTTGTCAATGCAGAGCAGCCAAGCTCCAGCCAGGCGGCGCTGCTGACTATCTGTTCGAAGGTTATTTATCTAATTTCAGTGGAATCTATATATAATATGTAATGGACCCTCTCGTCGGAGATGACGTATGACCGGTACAAAAGATTTGTATAAAATGATCAAATGTATGTGCTCTGCATTTGCTCACTCTCTTCTTCACGTTGCACCAAGTGTCAGGTGTCAAAGTGATCGCAGAACGACGTGAAATATAGTGTTTTGTTCAAAACCACAACGCACTACTCTGTCTGTCTCTGTCTCCCCCTTTCTCTCATCCAAACTCTCTCTCTCACTAACACTCTCTCTCTCACTAACACACTCTCTCTCACTAACACTCTCTCTCTCTCATTAACACTCTCTCTCTCACTAACACTCTCTCTCTCTCACTAACACTCTCTCTCTCACTAACACTCTCTCTCTCTTTCTTATTTATCTATATATCTAACTCTCTGTGTGTGTACATGTGTGCGTGTAGATGTGTATGTGTACGTGCGTGCGTGCGTACGTGTGTGTGTGTGTGTGTTTGTGTGTGTGTGTGTGTGTGTGTGTGTGTGTGTGTGCATGTGTTTGAGAGAGAGTATATGTGAATTTGAATATATTTTCATGAACAGGAGTATTTGAATACCCTAAAGGCACAAATAACAGCGGTTAGATTGGGAAAATAGTTAGAGTGACGGAAAAATACATTGTGGTATTTCATTATATTTCTTCTCCTTTTGGGTTCTTCTTCCATTCTCAAGATTTCGAAGTCGGTGAAATATGTACTGCGGTCTATCTAATACACTACAACCCAGTGAGTGGTTGCTTAGTAGTTTCTGCAATCAAAACATCTAATCGAATAAAAGTCATTTGAATTGATTGCAGCGTTTCTAAAATTTATTTTGTCGAAGTAATTTGATCAAGGTGGAACATGAACACAGTATTATAAGAGCTAAATTAAACATTGGGACTAAATTTATGCATCTTCACTGCAAGTATTTTTACTGACCTAAGGTTTTTGTATAAGAATGGTAGTTGGATGTGTAAGCGAGAAATAGGCTAATCTGAAATTAAATAGTATGAAGATATGAATGGGGCACGTTTTTGGCTCGTTGCTGAATTGGAATTGAAAAATCGGTTGGACGAATGTAGTTACTGGTATCGGACATAAGGAAGAGAGAGTATATCGCTGAATTGGTGTGAAGGGTTACCGCGAAGAAGTATGCAGAAATGCATTATGTCTATGTGTGAATGCATGTGTGCACGTGTGTGTGTGTTTAGCGTGGGTGATAAAGATATGAAGGAAGAGTGAAGTAGTGACAACAAAAGGTCTATTAACATCTTTGATTTAAAGAAGCTGAGAGAAGAATGAAAACAGTATCCTTGCAACTGAGAGCGAATGAGTTCATATATTGCGACTATGTCTGCGAATGCGACAAGAATTCGTTCACTTGACGCAATTTGTAACGCACGTGCTTGTTTTATGTGTAAGAATGCTGTAAGGTGGTCATGTGGTTATACGAAAGAATAACGTGTAATATTCGTATGTGAAGTAATTGTAGGAATATGTGTAGGTGTTATGCATTGCTTGTGTTGTGTATTTGAATATAGTCATCTCTGTACATATATTAGTATTGTATAGGAACACGTTTATGTTTTTGTATATCTAGGAATCAAGTTTTCTTTCTACTGATCGGATATGGAGGAATGCATAGTAAACGTGGCCTTCACAGGACCTCCTAGACAGATTGAATTGATGTCATTAAGGTTCCTCTTGAACCATCGTCAGTTAACACATAAGCAAGGAGAAAATTCCAGAAGGTCGCCGTACTGGAAAGGAAGGACTAGACACAGTGATTAGATTGGTGTACTAATGTTCATTGATTACATTGCCTGATATATCGTTCCCTTTTCTTTTTTCAGACAGTAGTGTATAACGTAAGGGAAGATGGAGTTGTTGTTTCTAGCATGTTGAGTACCACGTACAGGTTACGCCGTTAGCTCTCTCTCTCTCTCTCTCTCTCTCTCTCTCTCTTTCTTTCTCTCTCTCTCCCACTTTCTCTGCCTATTTATCTACATACCTATCTCTATCTCTCTCTCTTTCTCTTTCTCTCTCTCTCTTTTTCCTCTTTTGAAAGGAATAAATATATATGATAATTGCTTCGAGTATGGGCCACCTGCCGAAATCGGTTCTGACGTGCATATTTTCACTTGATCAACATTGATAAATGTAGGCTAAAACACGAAAGTCCTAACTAGTTCCGTCACCCGCCACCCCTGTCGCTACTCCTATATATGTGAGTGCATGTGAATAAAATAATGGTTTCCTGTGTGGACCTTACGATTAACGAGCTTATTAGGCTCATTAGGCTGGAGCTTAACCAGATTTCCAAAATATTTATGCTCAGAGGACAAAACACTCTACTAAAAGGAAGCCCTTCTATACGAGTGTGCTAACCCTCAAGGTGCCACTGGTACTCAGTTTAAGTTCAGTATACTGCCGCAACGTGAAATGAAGTGCATTACTCTAGGGTGTAAAGGAAAACAAAACTGCTTCACAGAGGAATCGGTTTACAAAGAAGATTCTATTTACATTCTGAATTGACCCTAACAAAGGATTGTTGATGCAATATACAGGTTATGCCATTTGTTATCTACGCATGGTTCACCATTGGGGCTATTTGCATTGTCTGCTGCGTGTGTTCATTGTGTAATGGAGGCAGATCAACAATGCCTCTTCACAGAACACTTTCTTACATTATGTTAACACAGAACAATTACTCTGTGTGTGCGCGTGCGCGTGCGTGTGTGTGCGTCTGTGTGAGTGCGTGTGTGCGTGTGTGTGTATGTGTCTGTGTGTCAGGTCGCTCGTGGATTCTACTGGTAACATGTAATCCGGTACAACCTACTGCATAGTCGGGTCGTCGGTCATTAAACTGCAACCCCACTAAGCTTGCTTAGTGAGGAGGGTAACTGGACACCCTGCAGGATGAAAAACTAAACCTGTCATAGGACGGATGAACTCATTACAGTCAACGGCCATCCAATACTGTGTCTACAAGCTTGGTCCTGCTGTTTTTCATGGACGGTGGTAGTTCCTGCTATAATCATGGTCAAATTGGTGACTTTGGTTCACAAAACACAGTGGCTGCGCAGAGTATTAACACGTTTTCAACAGTGGGCAGGCACAACAGATTCAGGAGGTTTGACAAATGTTTCCTTATTTTAGTGGATTCGGTGAGACGAAAATAGCGATCTTTTTTATCATTATTATATCAGATTATTTAATTATACCATGAAAATATAATGCATAATAACAATCAAGCTAAAAGGCCGCATATACGAAGTTGCCTGATCTGTTATGAGTAGCCGCTAAATAACCCTCACATAAAGAAAACAATCTTGGATGCTCACAGCCAAAAATAAAAACAAAAAATAAGAAATGGCTACGGCTGGAACTCCCTTTTGATGGACATGATCTGACATGGGGCTGAATAACAGTAACATAATTACAATCATTCATGAATGAGGACGATTTGCACGAAATATTAATAGCAATAAAAATGAAAGAAAAAAATTGAGGTAGTAGAAATAAAACTAAGAATGACATGTAATGATTTTTTTTTAATTCCAGAAGACCATCACATGACTATATTAGCTAAGTAACATTTGTCTATGTGTTAGAAAGAAGGATGAGGAGAAGGTGGAGTGAGAAAAATAAAGAAAGAGGGACTGAGACAGAGATAGAGAATTGTTGTTTAACCTATGTCAACTCTGACCGAAACAACTTATTATCAAAGGCATTCCAGACTTGACGATCCCAAGTTTTCTCAGCCATTGAATACCTTGGACTACATCATCTAATGAGGAATTGCAAGCGACAACATAACCATGATGAAAAAATAATAAATGGTTAGTTTTACAAATTCATAAGTATGCAGTTTGTATTAAATTCTGTCTTAGTCGTAATGCTTAAACCGTTTTATTTATGAGATTTCAAAGATTCAAGTGGGCGGTCTCAGATATAAACTCCATCAAAATTTCGGCCGCGAGTGAATAGTGAAGAGATTCCCCAGAGGGAGTTATAACTAGTGGTGTTGGTTACTACAATAACATTTTGCTATTGTTTGTAAAAGTGAAGAATTTTCGAAGGTGCAACATTCTTTTTCTTGGAATTGTTTGCGCATGTCTCAGTATGTATATGTGTGATTATACTAGAGACAGAGAGAGAGAATAGGAAAGGGAGAGAGAGAAATGGAGAAAGAGACAGTGAGGAGGGAGAGAGGAATGTTAAATAGATAGAGATATAGATAAACAGATGCATATAATTAAAGTAACATATACTGTAATACAGTTAAGAGATATATGTGTGTGGGTGACAACTACAGATGCATGTTTTGTTTCTTTTCTTTTTGCTTTAGCATTTTTAAAAGTTTAAAACAGAAAGGCTAAGAAACTACGTGCTATCGTATTAGACATGGAATAACAGAATTAATCGGACAAGCATTTTAAAGTGGAACTACATGATGGCTAAAAATACATTTGCAACAATCACGAATAAATAAATAAATAAATAAATAGCTTTGAAACGACTCAAACTCTCTATAAACAAGTACAGAATTTCGTTTTCTTCTAGTAAAATGTTGCAGGAATCTGCAAGCATTTGTCGCAAATAGCCAACGTATTATATAACATTATGTTTTTTTTTTACGTGTGGGATCAGAAAACGTTGGTCAAATGAAATGAAGAAACAGGAGTAGGTGGATAGAAGTAGGCTAAATACTGGTGAGGAGTGATATAGTTTTTGGCTTTTTTTTATATTGTTTGTGTTCTTTTTTTTCATTTTGTTTTTGGTCTTTTTCTTGTCACTTGTAGTCTTTATTTTATTTTAAACTATAAAGATTAGTGCCACATATGGAGCTAAAGTTTAGTTGTATTACCAGATTTCTATAAATATTGATAAAATGATCCGTCACATCTGGATATATTCTGTTTTATGTTATATAAATACATACACACAAACACAGGCATACATAAATGTACACATGTATATATATACATTTATGTACACTCGTATGTGTGGGGGTGTCTGTATGTCTGTGGGCGCGCGCATGCGTACGTTTGTGTGTGCGCCTATCTGTGATGGATGCATATATATTATTTTTTACGAAGCTTAAACGAAGGGGAAGACTAAATATATTTATAATATATCAAAATGTTTATAATGCACGTGCATATATCTGAAACAAATGCTTTTGGCAAGAGAATAAAATGCTGTACATGTGTAAGAATATAAAAACAAAACATTATATTAATGACATTTTCAATGTCATATATTATTACATCATAAAAAGTGTGTGTATGTGTTAGCATGTTTTTGCAAGTCATTTAAAGTCAAATCTAAGAGTTGATAGTTTTTCTTTTTCTTATGACACAAAAGAAGATGACTATATTATGGCAAGTGCTTATATCATAGCAAGATATAAGAAAACGGAGTGGTCGACAATGGTTGACTATATTAGTATGTTTCCCACCCTTTATAAAGGGAAACCTCATTACATTTACAGGTTTAATGTCGTTGCTGATTTCCTTCCTAATCGGCTTGGATGATTATACTTAATTGAAGGTTTGAAGGTTCTCCAGCCGTGATCATCTTGTCGTTTTTGTTATATTATCCAATGTACTCTTTCACTTTAAGTTAGTGGGTTAAGGGTATGATATGAGTGAGATTTGACAAGTATATCTAGCAGGCTGGACCACCACATACAGTCTCCCTTCTTGCTTGAAAGCTATGATTTTTCATGACTACTCATTGCAGTTTTCTAGCAATATAATTTGAAAGAAACGCTATCTATTGAAATCAAAATGAAATTCAGTCGAATTCAAGCTTCACTAAATAAATGTGATGGAGGTGAATTAAGCTCTTAGCAAACGAAGCTCGAAACACGGTTTCAGTTACGAGTTAAAGCTATTTCTCTTCTCGTTAAGCCGTTAATGTCGTTAAGAAAGAAAATAAAGCATTAATATTATATATTATTATATTTTACTTTGTTTCATTACTGTTCTGTCTTCAGATCTCTCTGTACTCAACTTTGCTTTCTTAATTAGTAATGACAAAAAGTAATCATATCCGATATGTTAAAATTCACATCATCATTTGCTTATTCAAAGTATGGGAAACAATTTTTTTTTTTATTGAAAGACAATGAACTCACAGAATCATTAAAGTGTTGGTAGAGAGGAAATGCTCTGCGATAGTTGTTCTTCCTATTTACATTCTGCATTTAAGTTCATACAATGTCAGCATCGACTTTCATCCTTTTGGAATGGATAAAATGAAAGATCGATCGAGTGCTAGGGCAATTGTAATCGACTAAACCCCTTCCTCTAAAATTGTCTTATGTCGAAATTAGAAATATTTTTCGGATTTTCAATGACTGGCAGAATAAACGATGTGGCAGCAAATTACTTCAAGTTAATTAGACATTATCGCTTACGTTTTTAGTTCAACTCATGGTTATCTGTTTAAGACGTGTACTATACAATAGCATGGTTTTGTGTTCGATCCCACTTCTAATTCGGATTGCACCCAAAACCTTGTAAGTGAATCTACTTGACAGAAACCGTATGAAAACCCGTTAGATAGAGCCTTCCTGATTTTGAATGCTAAATTAATCCGTCCCCTGCTTTAAAGATAAGAAACACCACCCGGTTATTGTGTACTTTGGCTAGAAAGCCTCATTTTGTTACAAAACATTCGTTTCAGTTCCCCGATCAGAGGATAACTTATTGAGGTCTCCAGTCTAAGGATAACACATGACAAAGACATGGTCAATGGACAGATTCGGAATATTATAAATATCTGACTTTTATAAGAAAACAATAATAACAAAAGCACTTTTAAAGCAATGAAGATACTGCATGTATATGGTTCAGCGTATCACATTTTCTTCTATCGGGTAAAATCCGTGATTTTTCTTTTTTCTTTTTCCTGACTTACGACAAGATATCATAAGACAAAACGTGATTAGTAAAAGAAATGATAGATTTCTGGGCTTTTATCGGACTTCTGTAAAAATTAGGCACGTCTTTTATGCTTAGAATGTTAAAGCTGCTGTAGTTAATTTAGCTTTTTACCCGACTTTGTCTCTGACTCTAAGTACCAGTAACATACTGAGAGTGATTCGAATGGTTATAACACTTACTGAGAAACTGTGATATTTTAGACAAGGATTTTATCTAAAACTTTGCGTTGAACTAAAGTCAATTACAGCATGGAAGACACATTTTTAGCAATTCGAAAACTCTTAGAGTGACCAAAATACAAAAAATGTGACGAAAATTTTGACATCAAGTAATAAATTATTGTGTAAGGTTTCTGTGTGTTTTTGGATGGCTTAAATAAATCTTCTATTTTGTACACTTTACTTTCAATAGAGTTAGCAGTTATCTGCTGCCCAGCTGAGTAGACTGGAGTAAGGAATTAACGCGGGCCCCGGTCCAGTGATATGAAGCCACGACTTCTTGATTGCGAGTCGAACATCAGCAATCATTAGGCCACGAACCAACACTCACTTAAGCATAACTACTTCTGTTAGATTTATATCTGAATTAGTCGGGAGGAGATCGAACTTGTTTTCTTCTCAATGAAAATAGAACAGTTAAATGCTTCTAGTTGATTAAGTGACCGTAAATTGTAACTTTCCGACTACTCCGACCAGTCAATAGTGTAATAATATTTGTCTCCGTCATTAAATGTTTGACTTCTTTCCCATATTAATGTGATGAAATACGTCGAACAGATAAAGGTTATCAGTCCAACTTATTGGGGTATGACTCCTGTTCATTGAAAGTGTTTGAAAAAGCGGGAGAGGACCAAAAAAATCATCATTTGTTTTGCTTAATTGTATCCAGTCTAGTGAATCATGAACAAACAATTGTAAATTTAGTGCACGACCGTGTTTATCAGGCTTACACTTGGGTTACGAGCCATACACAATTTATTTACGGCAATATCAACCAATTTCACAGTCCAGATATTGTGTTAAACATTTTTATACCTTGACAAAAAGAAATAATTAACTTTTTTTATTTATTTTTTTCTTCCTTTTCTATCTTTAAATTTAGCATATCTAGTTTGAAGCAAGTTGATACGGTGTATATAAAATAACTCTTTACAAAGAATAAAAAAGACGAACAAATCAACTAATTAATTATTTTACGGAAAATTCATGAAGTGGTTGTCCGGAAATTTCAACTGACCTTCAGGCATAATGAAGTCTATAGTTGCAGGCTTTACTTTTTTAATCTTTTGTTATAAGCTGTACGAAGTAAAGTGCAATTGACACGCAAATCTCTCATTTCTTAACTGCCATGTTTCCTCCTGGCTCATAAGTTGCTACAGGTGATAAGACGCTCCCTATAATTAGTAGAGAACACACACACACACGCACATCTGTATGTTTGTGTGTGTTTGTGTATAATATCATTTAAATCGTTACTCATAGTTCATATTACCAACCACTAATTTACCAGAGAACTGTTCTCAGTCTAGGTCTCACACTGACAAGATACTAACGTAGATTCACGAGCGTTATTATAACTTAAGGATCCATTCATAATGTTTCCGGTACAACAATAAGAATACGATCAAGTTATAGACATCAACGAAATTGTAGACTGTCAGAATAGATGCCTCACTGTAACTACTTTAAACATTAGTCTTCTGTGCTCAAATCCACGAAGACTTAACAATGTCATACTAGTTTCAAATTTTGACACAAGGCCAGCAAGTTCGAGGTGAGGATAAGTCGACTCCAGTGCTCAACTGGTATTTATTTTATCGATCCTGAAGGGATGAAAAGCAAAATAGACACCGGCGCAATTTGAATTCAGAACGTAAAGACGGACAAAATGCAACTAAGCATTTTGCACGGTGTACTAACGTTCCCGCCAGCTTGCCGCCTTAAGTACCAATAATATTGATTTCAAATTTTGGCACAAGACCAGGAATTCCAAGGAAGATGGATAAGTCGATTACATTGGCCCAGTGCTCAACTGATACTCATTCTATTGACCCCGAAAGGATGAAAGGTAAAGCCGACCTCGACGGAATTTGAACTCAAAACGTGAAGACGGACGAAATGTCGCTAAGTATTTTATCCGACGTGCTAACCATTCTGCCAGCTCACCGCCTTACGTACCAATAACATTGATTTCAAATTTTGACACAAGGTCAGCAGATTTGGGGAAGGCGCTAAGTCGATTACATCGACCTCAGTGCTCGACTAGTACTTATTTTATCAACCCTGAAAGGATGAAAGAGAAAGTCGACCTCGGAGGAATTTGAACTCAGAACGTAAAGACGACGAAATGGCTGCTAAGCATTTTGTTTGGTGTGCACATGAATCTGTCAAGTTACCGCCGTAATAAGTACCAATAATATTAAGATTGATTCGGTAGACTAGTTTGCACAAGAATAGAATTGTACGTGTGAAAATCTAAAAGAAACTTGATATTGTATAGATATCAGTTAAACGCCATCAATTAAACGACTAAACCTACAAATATTGATATACACATCCCTAGCAAAGCAACTCAAAACTTCAACATTAGAAAGTAATATTTCTTTTTTTGTCTTCCCACTACAGGCACAATGTCGACGCCAGTAGAATTTAAACTCAGAACGTAGAGCCTAAGAAATGCCACTGGGTACTTTGTCCGGCGTGCCAGCGATTCTGCCGCCGATAGTAACTTGCAAGAAAGTACCTAGATTATGGCTTTAATACCAAGAAAAGGTTACTATCAACAAAACGATGGATATTTTCACGATCTCTCTGTTATTTAAAAGTATAATTTCAAAATTCAGAGTGAATAACAATGATATCAGAATCAGTAAAGTGATTCCGGACAAAATTTCTTCCCAACATCTCTTTAGATTCTGAGTTTAAATTCAAATGGAGTCGAATTACCCTCCATCTTTTAATCATAGGTAATATGAATAGCAATGAAGTGTTGATTAAATCGATGACATTCATTTGAACTTAGAACATAAAGTCGAACGAAATGCCGCTAAGCATTTTGCTCGATGTGCTAACGTTTTTGCCTTAATAAATACCAGTAATATTGGTTTCAAATTTTGGCACAAGAACAGCAATTCCAGGGAAGGGGTCAGTCGATTATATCCACCCCAGTATTCACCTGGTACTTATTTTATCGACCTCGATGAGATAAAGGACAAGTCGACCTCGACTGAATTTGAACTCAAAACGCGAAGACGGACGAAATGCCCCTTAGCATTTTACCCGGCATGATAACGATTCTGCCAGCTCGCCACCTTAAGTACCAACAATATTGTCAAAGTTAGACATCCATATTTATAACAACAGCATTATCATAAACATAAATGACGACAATGATAATAGTAAAGGAGTCTTCTAAAGACTGCTTACAAGTCATACAAGCTGCATC
>NC_142929.1:43039490-43041990 GCF_046866305.1 Octopus bimaculoides | reverse complement strand
AATTTCTATTCCAATTGGTTTCACATTTTGTGTAATGATGTCGTTTGATATGAAATGCATCTTCGCCATAAATCAATACATAAATGGTTAATAGCTTTTAAAGTTTTGAAAATTTTAGGTAATTTTAACCAATCGTAGGCCACAGACACCTTCATACCTGTTTCCATAGTAACAATCGAAGCATGAGGAATCTTTTATCTGCGAGAAAGCAAATGAGTTGACAAATATATTCTACGCGGAACCATGTATGATGACGCCGTTTGCCAGCCAGGTCGTGTAACCTTGTGTATATGATGGAGACACGATAAACAGGAGGATGTGGTTTCTTACTTGCAAAGGGGTTTTGTAAAGCGAGGTTATAAACAACGCTGTGACACCTGCCGTTTTATAGTTGACTCATCTCTGCGAGTTTATATGGCGCAGGAATTATGAAAAATCTAATTTGTTCCAGAAATTACTCGAGTGCATTTCAAAATTACGTTTTCAATGAACTGGTCAACGAAAGTTTTGTTTTTTTTTTAAATATGTTTTTGGATAAAGTTTTTAATTTGTAATTTGTAATGTACTTTTTTGTTTTTGGATAAATCTTTGAAGTTTGTGCTATAATTTTGCTATTTTGCAAAATATTAAAATTGTAATGTCCTGTTTATCGCATTAAATGCATATTGAATGCTAAAAACTACAGAATATGTGTTGTTTACCTGTGTTTTTCTTTTCGGTCATTCAGGTTGTCGTGAGACGTGCTAAACAGCTAAAATAGGCCTTAAATAACGCACCCACACCCCATTTTTTTTCTTTTTTGTTCTGGTTTTTGCATAATCGTCTGAATTCCCATGGGTATAATACAAATTCGCAAAGCTTTCTGAAAATTCCAAAAAATAAGAGTTATGAGGGGTTATATGTCGTCCGCAGCAGAATTTGATTTGCTTAAAGTCTCATATTAAAACACGTGCTATTTTCAGAATGTTAACTCGTGCAGTTACGCACAAAATAACAGCTACTAAACCTTGTTTTCTGACTGGGAAAAAAAATATTAAAATTTTAACCTCTATAACTTCATTTCAGTTTTTTCTGTAAAAAGTGAGATAACGCCGGAGATTCAGTGTCGAAAATTACATCAATAAACCAAATTTTAAAATTTTCACTAAAGTTTGAAATTTCCACAGGTGCAGCCAAATGGAAAGCATCCATCTATATATATATATGTTGGTTTCAAATTTTGGCACAAGGCCAGCAATTTCGGGAGAGAGAAGTAGGACGATTACATCTATCCCAGTGCGGTACTTATTTTCTCCAGTGGGGAGGGTAAGTCGTTCACATCGACTCCAGTGCTCAGCTGATAATTATTTTATAGATCCCGAAAGGATAAAAATAAAAATCGACTACCGCGGAATTAGAACTCAGAACGTAAGGACGAACGAAATCCCGCTAAGCATTTTCCTCGGCAAGCTAGCGATTCTTTTCTACGCTAGGTACAAGGCCTGAAATTTTGGGGAGAGGGCCAGTCGATTAGATCGACCTCAGTGCGCAACTGGTACTTAATTCATTGACCCAGAAAGGATGAAAGGCGAAGTAGACCTCGGCGGAATTTGAACTCAGAACGTAGCGGCAGACGAAATACCGCAAATCATTTCGCCCGGCGTGCTAACGTTTCTGCCAGCTCACCGCCTTATCCCTCTCTATATATATCGCACAAGCAAACACACACACACACACACACACACACACACACACACACACACAAATATATGCATATATAAAGAGTGGAGGAGAAAATAAAGTTGATTGATAGATAGATAGATAGGTAGATAGATAGATAGATAGATAGATAGACGTCATGTATTCAGAGTATGACACGAAGAAGTGTTTTTATATTTTATTACACACAGGTATTGAGTTCAAATACCGCCGGAGCCGACTTTGCCCTTCATCCTTTTGGAATCAATAAAGTAAGTACCAGTTGAGTGTTGAAGTCGATGTAATCGACTTACACGCCCCTCCGAAATTGCTGGCCTTGTTCCAAAACATGAAATCCATATACATATATGTATATATAAACGTATTTGCGTACAAGTTATACGTGAACAAGTTTTATTTCTATTTATTCGTTTATTTATTTGTTTTCTGAGAGGAAAATTAATTGAAAATCAACTATGTAATCACAACAGCCATCTTGCTCATCAGTATTATTGCCTTGACTGTTTATCTTAACGATGTTATCTCACATAGTTCACTTCCTATCCATGCTAAAAGGAATTTCATTTGTATTTCTTCTACACCATCACCACCTACAATGGTATCACAACTACTCATCACCAACAACAACAACAACAATGAAAACTACTGCTAATTATTATAATTAACTGGATTCCTCTTTCTCGTCAACATTCTTCATATATATATATATTTATACACACACACACACACACACACACACACACACACACACACACAGGTGCAGGCGTGGCTGAGTGGTAAGAAGCTTGCTTCCCAATCACAT
>NC_142929.1:42996990-43034490 GCF_046866305.1 Octopus bimaculoides | reverse complement strand
TATTGAATTAGCATTTGTCAATATCAAGTGTGGAAAACATCTATCATGTGATGTCCATTTTTAATGATGCATTTCAGCAAGCTTGTCTGACGCGTTCCACATTTTCCGGGTTCCGTACCGTTCGTGGCGTCCCCACTGGTCTCCTATTCATTAGTGTACCTCGTGTACGAAATGCATTCACGTAACGTAAGATTGTGCTACGGATGGGAACAGCCTGATTTCAGTGAATGTTGAAGTGACGCCAAAACTCACGCTGAACTACCTTGACAGACTCGTTATTCTTCACGTAACTGTCATAAGAAAACGCGCGATGCTCTATTGTCCACAGCACTATGGCTTCACTTGAGAACAAAAAAATGCTAAGACACCACGGATCGAACGGTATCTGTCGGACATATGTCCCTCCCCTTGGAGTTGAGTAATAGCCATTTCAAAAACGTCCGTCCTCTCTGCTCCATCCTGTATATATCTTGTATTTAAGCATCAAATGGCTATGGGGATCCACCAGAATGATATAGTAATCAAGATATGGTTGAGAACCACTGACTTAGATTCTGACTCAGTTGGATCCCCGCAAGTGTCCGTTTTTTATCTGCGTTTTCCCAGGTTATATAAAAATATAACTGGAGTCGAAGTATTCATATACTGTTCATGTACTGGTGTCGAAGTATTCGTGGAGTACCTTCCCCTAAAATGCGAGTACTTCCCCATGATTTTCTTTTCTTTCTTTTTTTCCTTCAGAACTCAACTTCTAAGGGGATTGCGGTGGTGCAGTCGAGAAAAAAACGATGTACCACAACCCCGTTCTATAGTTGACTGCAGTAGATTTCTTATAGAGAAAAAAGAAAGAAGAATCGAGCCTATTACTGCTATACTTGTGGATTAATTATCGATCCAGAAAGATTAAATGCCAAGTTGACGCTAGTGCAATTTGAACTTAGATCACAGAGGGCCAGTACATCACGGCATACTATGCGACGCTGTCACCACTCCGCTACTTCACGGCTTTTAATGTTTCTCATTAGATATTTTGCACACTCACCCACGCACATCCATACGAGCGCGCACACACATGAACAGTGAGTGCTACAAAGTAATTTGTCTTATTACTCTGTCTCGCGTATGTACCTTTACACCTGATCAGTTATTCATTCCTGCATCACGACGCCGATCAAATCAGCTTTATACCAGTCAGAGTAATAAGGTTGATATATACTACAGAAAGCGCTGATGATGATGTTCCGAGAATATACGCAGTTAGTTATTGAAACCAATAAAAAAAAACTGCGTATTTTATTCCAATTTTTGCACTGTATAAGTCATGTCTAAAATACGGTGTTTTATTTTATTGTTACTTTTGATACTCCTTCCAAATATATCCTTCCTTACACATTTCATCCCAATGTATTTTTGATACCACTCCCTCTCCAAATACATACAGTAATTGCTTCTTCTTGTCCGTTCTTTCACGTCCTTGCCTGCGCTTATTATCTACTCGTCGTCATCCCTCGTAGACAATCATAGAATGCTGTCATTAGCTGAAATGTTCCTGTAAATGGCTCTCAAATCTAACATTGCTGTCGTCAGTTCTAATTGAATGATTCGATGGGGTCAGACTATCAATGTTAAGTTACTCCTACCCTTAATATTATCAACATTTCACTGCCGTAACGCCTCGTATACTCATACGGATCATGCGTACACGCACTCATACACATATACAACACAGATGCAGAGGTACACATACTGATACATACATACCGGAAGATAGACGGAGAGGAGCTTTTAACTTCGAAATTTCTATGCATACTTGTATACAAATATGTATGCATGCATGCATACATGCATACATACATACATACATACATGCATACATGCATGCATGCATGTATGCACCCATCCATCCATCCATCCATACATACATAATATTAATAGCGTTGCGAGAGTTTCTCATTCCGTCTTTCTTTAAATATTCTTCATGCACAAAAGTATGCATATATCTCGCTGGTATGAGGTCGCACCGGCATCCGTATGATTGCAAGGCAGGCATGAGCTACCGGAATTTTATTCCGGGTGACCAGTTTCAATACAATGTCTGCTACAAACAAATCTGCAAGTCATGTGGAGGATTGAAAAGGCACTTTTATATTTATAATAAAAAAAAACGAGAAGCGGGAAATGAGATATTGATGCAATGTATTTGATCAGCTCTTTGAACGCCTTTCACGACTTAAAAAGTTATTTAAAATTTCATACAAAGAAAGAGCAATTATAGACACAAGAAGAGATCATGTTCTGCAAGGAGCTAGCAGCCACCGTACGGATACACTCACACTCACACACACACACACACACACGCACGCACGCACGCACGCACTTACACTCACACACACACACTCACACATATACATGTGTGTGTGAATATTTGTACGACTCTTACCCTTTGTTCCTCCTTCACTTTTCTCCCTTGTTGTTTCATCCCCTCTCTCTCTTTGTCTTTCTCTCTCATCCTCAGTCCCTCTGATTTTTGTTCCCTTTTTCGCATTCCTTAATCTCTTTTTCCTTCTCTCGTACTCCTTAATTCCGCTACTTGTCTCTCTCTCTCTCTCTCTCTCTCTCCCCCTCCCCCTCGTTCTTCAGTCCCTTTGATTTCTTCTTCCCTCTATCGTATCCCTTAATCCCTTTTCCCACCTCCCTCTTATTCCTCAATCCCTTTGCTTTCCGTCGTCTTCGCTTGTCTCCCTAGTACCCTTTCTCTCTCTGGCTCGCGCTCTCTCACTCTTTCTCTCTCTTCTATTCCCTCTCTTTTTTAGTCCCTTTTGATTTCTTTCCCTTCTCTCCTGTTCCTTAGTTCTTCTACCCCCTTAAACTTTTTCGCTCTCCTACCACATGATCGCTGTCCAGCTAAGGCATTATCCTCCTTTTTCAACCAGCCACCGTTCGAGCAGGTCACTTTTCTCTGCCCTCTCACTTGGGTTTGTTGATGGGCACCGCGAAGCTGATACGGATTGGGAATTGGAGTCTCCGAAATGAAAAGAGTATTTTGATCATGATGAAATGAGGGGAATTCTTGTTAATTTCAGAATTGAGCAAAATTGTGAGTAACGTTCCGGAGATAAGATCAGATATGCCTCTTTTGAGTCGGTTTTTCCCATCCTCTGCTCAGAGTAAACAAAATTTGTAACACCGACATACCAGGAATTCTCCTTGGACCAAAATACATATGTGTGTGAAATTTGGTGAAAATCGGACAAGCAGTGTTGACGTGATGCGCAAGCCCACACACAGACAGACAGACATCCTCAGTTTTATATATATAGATTATTTTTATTATCATTATTATTATTATTATTTATATAAGGCAGCGAGATGGCAGAATCGTTAGCACGCCGGGCGAAATGCTTAGCGGTATTTCGTCTGCCGCTATGTTCTGAGTTCGAATTCCGCCGAGGTCGACTTTGCCTTTCGTCCTTTCAGGGTCGATAAAATTAGTGCCAGTTACGCACTGGGATCGATGTAAATCGACTTAATGCCTTCTCCCAAATTTGAAACCTTGTGCCTCCAGTAGAAAGGATTCTTATTATTATTTATACATCATGTATACGCAAATGGTGTTTAAAATTCACGACATTTGTTTCAGTAGAACTTTATTTAATGTAGTAGTAGAGAATTATAAAATCCACAGGTAAAATTTTAAACCGGGAAGATTTTAAACCTCGACCAGGACATAGCCTACATTTGTTGAGCTAAGACACAAACACACACACACACACACACTTACCTCTTGCCTCGTCATCAAAATCTGCTTCCACCTTTTGTCTTCGAGATCCAGATTGTTCCCCGTATACATTTCGATATCTTGTACGAATTTCTTCCTTTATCTCTTCTCTTTCCTTCTTCTTTTCCATATGTATCTGTCGTCGATTCCTGTTATTTTCTTACATTACATCTCTTACTTGTCATTGTCCTTTCAACGTTCCCGCATTCATTCATACTCTATCATCCCCTTTCCTCTTTTCCCCCGTCCCTATGTGCGTCATTAAATTCTTGCTGCTGACTTCTTCCCTAACACACACACACACACTATATATATATATATTCTTTTTCTATCATTCTTTTACTTGTTTCAGTCATCTGAGTGCCGCCATGCTGGAGCACCGCTTTTTAGTCGAAGAAATCGACTCCAGGACTTATTCTTCATAAACCTGGTACTTACTCTATCGGTCTCTTTTGCCGAACATTGGTTGTCAAGCGATAAGGTAGGGAGGGAAAAACAGACACAGAGAAACACACATAAATACGCCCCCCCCCCCCATATATATATACATATATATGACGGGGTTATTTTCAGTTTCCGCCTACCAAATTCACTCACAAGGTTTGGTCGCCCCGAGACTATGAAAGAAGCCAAAGTACCACGCAGTGAGACTGAACCCTGAACCATGTGGCTGGGAAGCAAGCTTCTTACCACACAGCTGTGCTTCGCCTATATATATATATATATATATATATATATATATATATATATATATATATATATATATATATATATATATATATATATATATATATATATATATATATATATATATATATATATATATATATATATATATATATATATATATATATATATATATATATATATATATATATATATATATATATATATATATATATATATATATATATATATATAAATATATATATATATATATATATATATATATATATATATTATATTATATTATATTATATTATATTATTTCTGTAAATATAATATGTGACAGTTATTCGGTAGCCATGATAAAACTCCGAGTTTCGGATGTCGAGGCGGAAACCCACGCCGGCATCTCTTCAGTTATCGAGCCATAGAAAAAAAAATGCTATGAAAATGACCGTTAAAACAAAGGGAAATTACTGTGCGATTGACCGTTATTAAGACAAAAGTCCTATTAGAATGATCGCTAAGTAAGGGGAGAGAGTAAAGGTAATGGAGTAAAAATGTTCATAGTAATCGCTTAAGCGCGTATGTACATACATGCACATGCGCGCCCGCACACCCACGTTCATGCGCCTATATTTATATACTCATCCACTCTCACTTGAAACACACACATGCTCACCCACACATTCGCCAAAAAACATATACATACTCGCATACAGCCTCGCACGCACACACGCGCACACAAAAAGGGTTGATAAACAGTCTATATACGCACATGCTCGCATGCATGCACGCACACATGTCTATATACGCACATACTCGCACACACGCCCACATCCACACGTGCGCGCAAAAAATTCCATATACACGTCTATATACGCACAGGAAAAATGCAGGGTGGAAGATAGAATACAGAAAAATTATGTGTAAAAAATATATAAGCAATAAAACTATAAACCAATATCTCTATAAATATGTAAAAAATATATTTAAAAATATATTAGAAATATAAGTAAAAGTATAGAGAGATGGAAAGCTTGTATGTGGACACAATATAGAAATAAAGTCTTATATGTAAACTTAGGGGGACCAAAAACGTAACAAATATTTAGTCACATGTGGCGGGATCTAAGCTGCTTTTCCAGATGAGCCATCTTTCCATATCACAAAGATCGCACTTTCCATATCAGAAAGATCGCACTTTCCATATCACAAAGATCGCACTTTCCATATCACAAAGATCGCACTTTCCATATCACAAAGATCGCACTTTCCACTGCCGTTGGTGTAGAGCTTACACTTGGCTAAGATCTTCCAATGGATTTTGTAACTGACACCTTTATCTTTTAAGGACCATATATGACTGGATAATTTGGTCGTTTTCCTTTTATCCCAGAGCCTGAAGCTCAAGGTGTGATTATTGAACCAGGCCTTGAAATTACCCTCTGTAAGACCCACGTATTTATTCGTCGAAACTGTGTCCTTAGTGGATATAGAGTCTACGGTTGCTTCATAAATGACGGTCTCGGACATGCAAGCTCCATTTAGCGGGCACAAATTTTTATCCCTGCATGAACAGTTGGTTTCATATTGTGGTTTTTGTGTGTTGTGTGAGATTATATTTTTAAAATTAGTAGTTCAGCCATATGTATATATATATATATATATATATATATATATATATATATATATATATATATATATATATATATATATATTGCCCCCAGGGGGCTAAACATCGATATATGTTTATCACCTCTATTTTATTTTCCTACCTATATGTTTATTCATGTATCTAATCCCTTTCCTTTTATAATATATTCTTTCTCTCTCTTACATCCCTCTAAGCAAAACCGCTGCTTTCTTCTTCTACATGCCTATACTATGACACAAAGTAGGAAAACGCCAAGCAAGAGGTGGATACATGACCTGATATATCAATAAATTGCTCTTAAATGTATAAAAGTAATAAACAAGCTTGATGTACCATCTTCGGCAAAATGTCGATGGAATATACAGTTTTCTTTCAATATTTATCTATATTTTTCTATCTAACTATCTATCTATCTATCTATCTATCTATCTATCTATCTATCTATCTATTTATCTTTCTATCTATTTACCTATTTATCTATCTGTCTGTCTGTCTGTCTGTCTGTCTATTTGTATGCTTGTCAATTTATCTGTCACCTCGCACTCATTCACACACACATATACACAGTATAAACATATATACATACATACACACACACACACACATATATATACATATACGTACGTATATGTATTTACATACATATGTACTCATATAATACAAACACACACACACACACACACACACACACACACACACACACACACGAATGCATGTGCACACACACCACACAAGGCTAATTGTGTGTCGATCCGATTTATTTGAGCTTTAAGGATTTTCTGGTTTCGTTTTCTTAAGATTTGTATCAGTAATCAATCAATTAAAATATGTGGGTAATTGGCATGTTTTTCTATGCTTTTTTTTTTGTCTTTGGATAGCTGACCTTTTGTTTTGTTTTTATTTTGATTTTAGCATGTGTCTTCTTGTCTTTTTTTTTTTTATTATTCTCTGACTTGTTAATTTTCTTATTTCGTTTTCTCTAGTTTACATCTATTTAAACGGGTCAAAAAATAAGGTCAGAAAAACGATCTTCAAAGAATAAAAAGTAAATGAGGAGGGAAGAGAAATAAAGAGCGGGTAAGAAGGAAGGGAAAAAAAAAAGCACAAGAGGGAATGAGGTGTTTCGGGGGTTTTGCCACGAGATATGCAGCCATGTAGAAACATCATTGATTTGTCTCGGATTTAGAAGCGTAGTTCTTGGTCTCAGAGTGGTCACCGTTGATCTCTTTAAGGAATATCAGATGAAATCTGACAAAAAAAAAATGAGATGATAACAACAGTAGTAGTAGTAATAGTAGTCATTTCTACTAAAGGCACAACGCCTGAAATTTAGCAGAAGGGGACAAATCGATTTCATTGACCCCAGTGTTTCACTGGGTCACTGGGACTTAATTTATCGACCCCGAAATGATGAAGTCGACCTCAGCGGAATTTGAACTTAGAATGTAGAGACGAGAGGAATAAGGCTAAGCATTTTGTCCAGCGTGCTAACGATTCTGCCAGCTCGCAGCTTTAAATAATAATAATAATAATAATAATAATAATAATAATAATAATAATAATAATAATAATAATAATAATAATAACAACAACAACAACCTTTTGTACTAGAAGCACAAGGCCTGAAACTTTAGGAGAAGGGATTAGTCGATTTCGTCGATTTCAAATATCCCAGTAACATATCCAATCTCGAAGGAACTTGAGTTAAGGACGTTAAGCATTTTGTTCGACGCGCAAACCGCCAGATCGCTGTTTTAACAGCAGCAACAACAACAGTAGCAGCAATAGTTGTGGCAATTATAATAATAATAATAATAATTATTATTATTATTATTATTATTATTATTATTATTATTATTATTATTATTATTATTTTTATTTTTATTATTATTATTATTATTATTATTATTATTATTATTATTATTATTATTATTATTATTATCATCATTATTTATCCTTTCTACTATAGGCAGAAGACCTGGAATTCGGTGGAGCTGGGATAATCGATTACATCGACCCCAGTATTCAACTGGTACTTATTATTATTGAGGTCTTGAAGACAGTCAGAAGATATTACGAGTGACGTAAAGAAAATGAAGAACAAAGAATATAGTAGAGTTGTTACGAGCAGTTTGCTTCCTTGACACGGCCTGAATTATCAGAAAGTAACTAGATAGCTGAAGAGAATAAAAGCATGGAACCGTAGGATACTGGCAGCTACTCCTGCGAGATTCCAGGAATTCCAACAATACCTGAATTATACTTAATTTTTTTCTCAAACAATCTATCACATATTTGCAAGGGAGATAAATAATTTTGGTAGAATCAATTCATTTTCTTTATCTAGCTCATTAAATAAATTAATTATTGTTGTATAGTGAAACTGTACACCCCTCCCGGTAAAAAGTGGTAGTAGCCGACCATTATAAATAGTCCAGTAGCTGGTCGACAGGAAAAGGTCAGAAGTACATGTAGACTGTGTTGATAGTCGTGTCTATGCTGATATAGTAATCAGACTGTGATACTGACTAGTCGTAATGACGCTCCAACTCTTTGACTGTACGACTGGGGATCGTGCAGTGCTAGATAGTATATTCTATCGACGACTTCGGAATATAAGAATATCTGCCTGGGCGAGAACCGTCGTCAAAGGACAGGTACAACGGTGGCAAAAGACCGATTTACAACAACTCTAATCATGTATATTTTATATATTTAATTATTTTCCCTTCTTCAACCGTAAAATACTTAATATTGATTACAAATTTTGGCACAAGGCCAACAATTTCGGGGCAGTGGGTAAATCGACTACATCGACCACCGTATTCAACTGGTACTTATTTTATCGACCTTAAAACGATGAAAGGTACAGTCGACTTCGGCAGAATTTGAACTTAGAACGTCAAGACGGACGAAATACCGCTAAGCATTTCACATGACATGTAAACGGCTCTACCAGCTCACCACCTTTAAAATACTTAATAATCCTTAATAGAAGCAGCTATTTTGCTGTTTTCTTGAAGCTTCTAAGTAAGAGGTGTCTGAAGATCTATCAATCTCATTATTTATTTCATTAACTGGAAACTTTTTTAAAAGAAAGAAGTTGAATAATGTCCGCAGAAAATAATTAATGTAAATGAGTGACCTCCCAATGGGCTTTTTAGTTCACAGTTCATAGCTTATTAGTTGTATAGAAAGTTCGTGCGCATGTGTGCACATGTTACACCGGGAGGAACAGATTTATATAGAGACAAGCAGTCTCATAGATAGATAAAAAAAAATAGAGAGGGATAGAGCGAGAGAGATCTGCAATCTAGCTCAAACCAAGCCTACCCGAGATCACCTGACACACCTTCTGCCCCTACTCTGTTCCACCTGTCATAAAATGCACTGAATTCAATTCTTTCACTGACCCCATACAAACACGCCATCAAAAAAGTTATCCCCTTAAATATTTTCTCTGGCGAGGGGTTTTACCTCAAACGTCGAATTACAGACATTCAGTCTAACATCCTGTATCACCAGTTTTTGTGAAATTGCAATGTCAATGTTGTTTGGCTGGGGCTGGTTGCTGAAACGCTGGCCGCTTGAGATTTGAACTGTTATTTCTTGCGTCGGGGGATAGAAAGGGTCGACGAATTCTGTTGAGATTTTTTGCAACAAACATTTATTCATTTCGTATACAAGCAAGAGACAAATATTGTTATTACTACGAAACTGGCTGGTGTAGTAGCACAGCTGTTGTTATTGCAATTGACTAAGAATCGTTATAATTATTACAAGTGGTGTTGGGTTTCTGCAACTGAGTGATTGTATTCATAAAGTTAACTGATAGTTGTTGTGTTAGTGTCTGATAGTTCATTAAGTTGATCAGCACGGTTCAGCCACTGCTCGCATTTGTTCGTCGTCCGTCTGCATGGTCTCTCTACTACATCTTGAGGTCTCTCTCTCTCTCTGGCGGTCGCGATGTGTCAATTTTTATACTGATTGAAGGACTCAGAAAGTAGCCCACCAAAAGTTGAAATTATCACTGGAGCCAATTTCACGTGAAGTCGTGATAGGTCAGATCTTGCTGATCACGTGGGTAACATTCCAGCGAATCGCGACACCGGCTGATTGCTGAATATTCTGCCACAGTTGCATTCGTTTTGCAGAGCTCGCAAGACCACTGCCACGTTGGTTTCTGATTCACTTAATAAAAAAGCAAATCATTTCTTTAAAACAGGATATGTTGTGATCTCTTTACCTTTCATGTTTCTTATTCACCAACAACAACCACTACCAGAATGCATAGGCTAGGTTTTGACTTCCGTGCTATCGTAGAGTTACCTGATACATAGGAAATGAACTTTTATTTACCAAGGAATTTTTTTTTTTTATCAATGTTAAAGTAAATGTTGACTTTTGTTTAAGTTTTGGCTTTTGTTTTAAATCCGCTATCGTTGTTTACTTGGGAGAAGCAATCTGCGATAAATTTATCTTAAACTACAACAAACTATAACATTTTAAAGAAAAACTCTACCCAACATGATAAGTAAAGTGATATGTTTATTGATAACATCTTGTTTGTGACTGGAAGTTGGTTAATATTTCCTATTAAAGATGTCGGATATCGTTCAATATAACTAGTTGTGTCTGGCTACTTAATTATGACTCCCGACTTGAGTTTATTCTTCTTTTTAGTTTTCCAGTTATATCGCTACATTTCTACTTAATTAATGTAGGTACTGGTATCTTCAAACTTCCATGACCCTATTTAACGCATTTAATGACAAGTAACATTACACACAACATAAATTATCCAATATTATTAATAGTATTTAAAGCGGCAAGCTGGCAGAAAGGTTACCTCGTCAGGCAAAATGCTTAGCGGTATTTCGTCCGCATTTACTTTCGAAATCAAATTCCGCCGAGGTCGATTTTACCTTTCTTCCTTTTGGCGTCCATAAAATAAGTACCAACTGAAGACAAGTCGAGATAATCGACTTATGCCATCCCCCCAAATTGCTGGCCTTGTGCTAAAATTTGAAACCAGTATTACTCATAGTGTTGTTAGCACAGTTCTTAAGCGATACACCAGCATTCTTTAAGAGTAGAAACTATTCTAAGCTAGTGGTAATATCTGGGCAAATCTGAGTTAGCAACCAGCTTTCAATATCCAGTGGAGATTTCACTTCAAGTGCGTTGCTAGTATTCCCTTGGAAGCTATAAAATCTTCCAATTTCTTTTCCTGTTTTCTACTCCCACATAAATATTAAGTCATGGAAAATAGACACACAGCATTAGTTTGGTACAATACTTTCATGTCCATAATAGGGTAAATACTTTCATGGATGCGATGCAATGGCAGCTTTGATTACAAACCAACTCAACAATGAGTATAACAGATAGTAATAAGGGTATAATGTATGTAAATATAAAAAATGAACACCAAAGTGTGAGAAAACACCATAAGATTTTGATTTTCAAGCAAACTTTACGAAAGTAAAGAGCAAAATGAAGTGTGGTTGTAAATATTCTCATTTTCCCCATACATTTTCATTTTGTATAACCATTGTATTCACCTTGAAATTTAAATTTAGTTGTAAATTTTCTCACTTCTCCCGAATAAATTCATCAAGTATAATAATTCTATTGGCCCTAGTATATAAATTTTTATCGAGTTTGAAGTTAATATTTCTAAAATAGGTTTTAATTCTTATTTGCAGTAGTTAGTTTGTAACTGAATGTGTACGAGTTTATCTTCACTTTATTGTATTCTTAATGCATTACAGTATATGTGTACGTATGTATCTTTTTTCTATATTCACACTCACACACACATCGTCATCCATAGATAGGTAAATATACACAAATTAACAGAGAATAAGAATGAAAGAAAGAAAGCAAAAAAGAAAGTGACTGTGTCAGTATTGCTACACAGACATATATTCATATACATATATGTACACACACATGTATATGGTAATATATACACATTCGTGCGTATATACATAGACACACATATATACGCAGACGTATTTATAACATTCAAACACATTAGTACAGACGTTGTAAACTCCCACGTGTCACAAATGTATATGTCTTCTGCTCTGTCAGAAAGGCGAAAGTCAAGAAACGTGACCCTGTCTTCAAAAGAAATCAGAATCCCACGCCATATCCAATGCGTCCCTAAACACTGTTAGAGTGGATTGGGAGCCTGTACAGCCAGATAGAAGGAATCGACGATGAAAGCGCTTTCAGATTAATTTCACATATCATCTAACTTGTTTTGTAATCTCAGCTAATATCCAGTATTCCATAAGCGCATCATGAAGCAGAAATTGAACTGTGTGTAGTACCAGGTCAGTTATGATTGAATAGACATAACTGATGACAATTCCAGTCGTGACCATACCATCGTTCTATAATATGATAGGGTGTGATTTAAGAAACATTGAGCCTCCATTTCTTGTAGGTCGATCATGTAAGAAGTTCCCAAATTTGGAGAACTGTTGTAGTTTAGCCTCTGGCCAAGTAGATCTTTGATCAATTGCGTTCCAGCCATGACATTCTTATTTTAAATGTATCAATGCTTACATTATCTAGTATAATCAGAGTGAATACTCAGTTAGTATTCGACCTGCGCAATGAAATCGAACCCGAAACCATGTGGATGTAAAGAAAAGAGAGGTAAGAACCACACAGCTATGTATATGCGATGGTAAAAGCTGAATACCCTTGATCATGGATCTACTCGGTTAGAGCTGACCTGGGTCTGAGGATATGTAAAATAACAACCCTGATAAAACATCGATCCTGCTGAGTAGAGTAGTAACATCGTTTTCTACTATAGTGGTTAGAGAATGCGATTACCATTTTTTCAATGGGTTAATAAGAGGCGGGAGAGTAGTTTCCATGACTATTCTCATAGTTTCCATGACTGATTGCGGATCAGAAGAAATTATCCATAAACCAATCACCTAACCTGAATGTATGCAACGGAGTGGATTTCGCTAAAGGTAATCAAAGGCCAGGTGGTGGTGTTACATCAAATAACGGTTTGAGTTTATCACTTAAGAACCAGTTTTCGACAGTTTACTTGTACCCAATGCTATTCATGAGGCCTTGGGTCAGCCTAGGCTTCAGTAGAAGGCACTTGCCTGAGGTAGTGGAGGCGCGTGGCTTAGTAGTTAGAATGTTGGACTCATGATCGTAAGATTATGGTTTCAGTTCCTGGACCGAGCCACGCATTGTGTTCTTGAGTAAAGCACTTCATTTCACGTTACTCCAGTCCACTCAGCCGGAAAAAATTAGTAATCTTGTGATCAGCATATTGTCCAGCTGGGGAAATTAAACGTCATGAAACCGGCCCTTATGAGTCGGCATGACACGAGGAAGTAACTTTACTTTTGTCGTTGTCTAAGGTGCTGTACGTTGAGACTGAACTTAAAACTATACATCTTCGAAAGGAAATTCCTTCGTATTTCTTTCTGCACGTTGTTGTACATCATCTTCGGTAGATTATAATCAGTTTAACCCTTTTACTATGGGAAGTGAATTTTAATATAACAACTTAACTTTTGTTGAGGAATATCATGTCTGAAATAATTTTCTTTTGAGATATGTCAAGTTTACTGAGTTTACATGACTTACAGAAGTTATCCAATCCTGTTTTTTTTATTATTATTTTTTTTTTTGTAGATATTTAATATAATTACTGTGGAGGCGCAATGGCCCAATGGTTAGGGTAGCGGACTCGCGGTCGTAAGATCGCAGTTTCGATTCCCAGACCGGGCGTTGTGAGTGTTTATTGAGCGAAAACACCTAAAGCTCCACGAGGCTCCGGCAGGGGATGGTGGCGAACCCTGCTGTACTCTTTCACTACAACTTTCTCTCACTCTTACTTCCTGTTTCTGTTGTGCCTGTAATTCAAAGGGTCAGCCTTGTCACACTGTGTCACGCTGAATATCTCCGAGAACTACGTTAAGAGTACACGTGTCTGTGGAGTGCTCAGCCACTTGCACGTTAATTTCACGAGCAGGCTGTTCCGTTGATTGGATCAACTGGAACCCTCGTCGTCGTAAGCGACGGAGTGCCAAGAACAACATAATTACTGGAATAAACATGAACTTTAATTTTGCAAGGAAAAAGTTAAAACAAATCTCCGGTAATTACTGATTACAAACTGACAAATATTGTATTCAAATTTAAAAAAAAAAAGAAAGAAAAAGAAACTATATGAAACAAATATGATAGTGTTCCAGTATCGTTCGATTTAAGAACTGAGCGTACCATAAAAAAATGAAATTTATATGTAATGGTTTTAAAGATCTCTCACAAGACCCCAGTTTTGTATTGGAGAGAACATATTGTTTATTTGATTCAGTTTACAAAATATACAAGCTTTTTTTTTTTTACTTGTTTCAGCCCAATGCTGAGGGCACCGCTTTAAAGGACGTCAATCGAAAATATTGTTCCCAATACTTACGTTTCTTAAAGTCTTATACTTATTCTATCGGCCTTTTTGCTGAACAGCTCTATCGCAGGGACATAAGCGAGCAAACACCGGTTGTTAAGTGGTGTGGAGTTGCAAAGAGAAGCACACACTATGCTCACATGGACAACTATATATAAATATATATATAGATAGATAGATAGATAGATAGATAGATAGATAGATAGATAGATATGTATGTATGTATATATATATATATATATATATATATATATATATACATATATATAATGTGCTTCCACACAATTTCCACATACAAAATTCACTCATCAGGTATTCGTTGTCCCAGTGCTATAGTAGAAGACACTGACCCAAGGTGCCACTCAGTGGGACTGAACCCGAAACTACGTGCGAGCAACATTTTCGAGAAGCTGCATGAGACATGTCACGCGAATAAACGAATTCAAGGCTTTGGTCGGCCCGAGGCTGTAGTAGAAGACAGTTGGCCATGGTTCCACGCAGTGGGGCTGATCCCGGAACTATGTGGTTGGGCAGCAAGCTTCTTACTTACACAGCCACACCTGCGCTTATGACAGTCGCCGTGGTGTATTCATAAGAATTTAGAAATTTCGAGAGAACATGAAATAACTCTTTTTAAGAACATTGAATCCCGAAGCAAATAAAGCTAGAAATAATTGCATGAAAATATTGGGTTAAAAACCCCTTTGGACGAATAAAGTCTAAGGCCATCACCAAAATGACCCTTTTGTCTATAGAAACGCTCGACTAAGACTGACTCGGGGTTAAACAACATCCATTTTCCTTCATGTAATATATTCGCGTCACCTCCATTTCCTTCCTATTCCCCTTTTACGTCTCTTTTATTTCCGCTTCATACTTTTCGTCGCTCTTTTCCTCTTCCCTAATAGTTTTGCTTTTCCACAACTTCCGTCAACCTCCTCCGTGTCTGTGTGTGTGTGTGTGGGTGTGGGTGCGTGTGGGTGTGTGTGTGTGTGTGTGTGTGTCTGTGTCTCTGTGTGTCTGTGTGTGTGTGTGTGTCTCTCTCTCTCTCTCTCTCTCTTCCTACTTCCCTCATTTTCGCTCATCTTCAACAGACGAATATCTTCGCTACGTTCACTTTCGCCTCTTTATCCGCCTTCTATTTCGTTATTCATTCATTCTTCTTCTTCTTCTTCTTCTTCTTCTTCTTCTTCTTCTTCTTCTTCTTCTCCTTCTCCTCCTCCTCCTCCTCCTTCTTCTTCTTCTTCTTTTTCTCCTTCTTCTCTTTCTCCTCCTCCTTCTTCTTCTTCTTCTTCTTCTTTTTCTCCTTCTTCTCCTTCTCCTCCTTCTTCTTCTTCTCCTCCTCCTCCTCCCCCTCCTCCTCCTCCTTCTTCTTCTTCTTCTTCTTCTTCTTCTTCTTCTTCTTCTTCTTCTTCTTCTTCTTCTTCCAGTTCACGTCCCTGCCTCTCCGTCTTCCTCTTTTCCTCTCCATTCATATTGCTACTCTTCACTTTTCCTCATATTCCCCCTCCTTCTCACCCATCTCTTTATCTCTACACTTCGATGTACCACAGGATCATCTGTTCAGACAATACAATAGCTCTCTATGTTTGTCTATCATCGACAACAAATTTTCATTCTATTAAATTTGGCACGTAGACTTACATCGTCAAAACACAAACAGGCACGCAATACACATACGTACCTATATACGTACTTGCTTACTAAATTTCATGCACACATACGAATACGTACATACATACACACTTTATACATAAGCGCACACACAGACTAAAAGGATAGATCTGTATAGACATATACGCAAAGAAATTATATACCGTTAGACAAATGTTTCAGCTATATTCAAATGTGTGTGTGTGTGTGTGTGTGTGTCTATGTGTCTGTGAGTGTGTGTGCATATGTGTGTGCGCGCGTGTGTACATGCATATATACACACGAATATGCACTTACACATGCTCGCGCACATACATGTATACATACATACAGATAGATAGATAGATAGATAGATAGATAGATAGATAGATAGATAGATAGATAGATAGATACCTCTAATCAGTGACGAAACGAAGATAGCTTTCTTCCATTTTGCAGATATACATGCAAATACTATATATATATATATATATATATATATATATATATATATATATATATATATATATACAGAGAGAGAGAGAGAGAGAGAGAGAGAGAGAGATACATATCTATACATACATACATATATATATATATATATATATATATATATGCATGTATGTGTATGTGTGCGTGTGTGTGCGCGTGTGTGTCTGTGCATATAATTATTCATACATCTAAGTCATATAAGTAGTCAACTAAAGCGCCATCGCTCATACTTGTTTATCCTTACTACATAACACAGACACAATAAACTCTCTCACACACACACACACACACACATGCACGCACATACACATATGCACATATATGAGCTAACGTAGGAAGTTATGTCATCGCTCGATCTGCTACATTTGAAAGTCAAATTTACTTCCAAATACAAAACGCAGAAAGAAGGAAAGAAAGATCTCTCTGCGAGATTCAGGCGAGCGAAAGTATTGATAAAAAAGAATCAATATAATAATCCTTTCTACTAAAATCACAAGTTCTGAAATTTTGCGGAAGCAGGTATGTCGATTAGATCGACCCCCATTACGCAACTGGTGCTTAATTTATCGACCCCGAAAGAAAAAGAAGTAAAGATGACCTCGGCGTAATTTGAACTCAGGAAAGTACGGACGAAATACCGTGAAGCATTTTTCCCGGCGTGCTTACGATTCTACCAGCTCGCCGCCTTAAGCAATCGATATAATAATGATTTCAAATTTTGGCACAATGTCAGCAATTTCGAGGAGAGGATAAATCGAACATGTCGGCCCTTATTTTGTCGACTCCTTAAGGCTGAATGGCAAAGTTGATCTCGGCGGAATTTCAACTCAGAACATGAAGATGATCGAAATGTCGGTAAGCATTTTGCCCGACGTGATGATGGTTCTGCCAGTTCACCGCCTTAAGAATAATTATAATAACAAAATAAAACAGGAAGAAACAGTATACCTTAAACAAAATTGAGCTAAGCGAAACCATGAGAAATGGCTGGTGGCATACATTTTATTAATATAGACAATTACAGACATGTTTAAGAACTTACAACAAAAGTCTTGATATAATAAGATAGTTGAAACCGGCGACCTAGCAGAATCACAGCACGCCGAGCAAACCGCTTAGTGGCATTTCGTCCGTCTGTATGTTCTGAGTTCAAATTCCTCAACCGTCGACTTTGCCTTTTTTTTTTCTTTCGGAGTCGATAAAGTAATGGAGTCGATGTAATCAACTTCTCTCTCCCCTGCACTTGCTGGCCTTGTGCCAAAATTTGAATCCGATATATTAAAATCATCAAGGCGGTGAACTGGCAGAATCGTTAGCACACCAGACAAAATGTTTAGCAATATTTCTTCTGTCTGTGCGTTCTAAGTTCAAACTCCGCTGAGGTAAACTTTACCTTTCATCATTTCGTTGTCGATGAAATAAGTACCAGCTATGTACTGAAGTTGATGTAAACGACTACCCCCTCCTCCAATATTTCAAGGATATATTAAAATCATGAGGGGCGATGAGTTGGCAGAATCGTTAACACGCTGAGAAAAATGCTCAGCAGCATTTCGTCGACTTTGCCTTTATCATTTTGGGGGTCCGTTAAAATAAGTACCAGTTGAGCAAGGTGGGGGGCGGGGGGGCGACATAATCAACTCCTGTCTCCGCCCGAAATTGCTGGCCTTGTACTAAAATTTGAAACTGATATATTAAAATCTTCAATGGCTCCTGATGTATCGTTATTGCCAAATATTACCAGCTCCCCTTCAGAAAGGGAGATAAATTCAATATGCGGGATTTTCTCCAAAACTGACAAGCCGTAAAGAAGACAAAAAATAGGACAGGCTTACCGACTGGAAATAAAAGGACAATTGTGGATACCTATTATTGGCTCAACTGCTTTCATAAGTACAGTAAATTGAGTTAGATTTATGCAAAATAGCGTAGAAAAGAGTTATGGCTTAGGTAATTTGATTAATTTAACCGAAAATGGGCTAAGAGAAATGTAGTGGGTTTATTTTAGAAAATCGTAGATAAATATCTATTTCTTTATTGCCCACAATGGGCTAAACATAGAGGAGACAAGCAAGGACAGACAAAGGGATTAAGTCGAATGCATCGACCCCAGTGCGTAACTGGTACTTATTTTATCGGCCCCGAAAGGATGAAAGGTAAAGTCGACCTCGGCGAAATTTGAACGTAACAACAGACGAAACACCGCTAAGCTTTTCACCCGACGTGCTAACGTTTCCGCCATCTCGCCATCTCCGCCTCATGAGTATTGAGAGGTGAACTTCAGTTTTCATGAAATTGTGCGTTATCTCTCTGCCTGTCTGTCATCATTAGTTCTACTACCACGGCCATATTCTCGTCCTCCTCCTGTACCACTACTATGACTACCGTATCACCACTACCAACACCACCATTTTTAGTCCTACGATTAAAGTATACTATGCAAGTCGCTGTTAGGAAGTGACTATAGAGTTCTCATTGATTCATACAATACAGGAAGTTGTTGCAGTGTAGAAAGACGGTATTGGAAGTGTATTTACTGTAAAGGGAGACAATATTACTGACCATATTACAAATCAGTCGGTTTACTTAATAAACTAATATCAGGCGGAAAGATACTTCGGTTTAGTCTCTTACCGTTTGCATATTAAATAAATGCGCTCACACACACGTACACATACGCACACACACACACACACGCACGCACATACGCACATACACACACACACACACACACACTCACACTTTTTTGTTGTTGTCTTTTAAAGTTTCATCCCACACTATTCTTTTTCATTTCTCTCCTTTCTGCTTACATGCCATCATTATAGTGCAGATATGGGTATACGTTTGCATAAACATGCACAGGCATGTATATATAATAGTGACGTATATATCTTTTATCTTAAATACAGACATACTTACATATATATATATATATAATATAATATAATATAATATAATATAATATTATATTATATTATATTATATTATATTATATTATATTATATTTTATATTATATTATATTATATATTATAGATAAATTCCTCTATTTACATAATATTGAGGTCATATTATTATTATCATTAATGATATATATATAGATATATACACACACACATGTATGGACATGTATATGACCTTCATCCTCACCATCATCATCATCATCGTTATCATCATTATTATTAGTAGTAGTATTACTACTACTACTACTACTACTACTACTACTACTACTACTACTACTACTGTTATCTATACTATATATAAAACAGAGATGTGTGTGTAATTGCTTTTCACGTGAAATCGACTTCACCAAATCCTTCCATACTTGTAATGCATGAATAATTTGACCTCGGATAGATCTTAGGCTCTTCATTTGATTTTTTTAATTAAAAATAAATAATATTGCTTTATATTTAAGATTCACTTCTTTAAAAAGGTTCCTCAATGCCAACTTCCGGTATTGACGTAACAACCGCAAAAAGCTTAACTTTCTATTTTGTGTGTTCGTGTGTATGAGAGAGAGAGAGAGTAAATACTACATACACACCGCTCTCTCACTCTGTCTCACACACATACACACGCACACACACACACACACACACCTTGACTCACTCACACTCTGTCTCTTACAAACACACACATGCATAAATGTATACAAACATATTTACAAAGACACACGTGTGTATGCGCGTGCGTGCGTGTTTGTAAGAGAAAGAGTGTGAGTGAGTCAAGGGCTGTGTTGTCATATGCATACATCCAAAGATGTATGTATATTTATGCATGTACGTATACATGACAACAAACCTCTCTCTCTCTCACTCACACTCTGTCTCTTACAAACACACACATACATAAATGTATACAAACATATTTACAAAGACACACGTGTGTATGCGTGCGCGCGTGCGTGCGTGCGTGCGTGCGTGGGGAGGGGGCTCCACAATCGCCATTTATTTCAATTACTCTTCTGAGGATATTGACGTAAATCATTTTTTTCATTTAATCATCATCATCATCATCATCGTTTAATGTCCGCTTTCCATGCTAGCATGGGTTGGACGATTTGACTGCGGACTGGTGAAACCGGATGGCAACACCAGGCTCCAATCTAATTTGGCAGAGTTTCTACAGCTGGATGCCCTTCCTAACGCCAACCACTTAGAGTGTAGTGGGTGCTTTTACGTGTCACCCGCACGAAGGCCAGTCAGGCGGTACTGGCAACGGCCACGCTCGAAATGGTGTATTTTATGTGCCACCCGCACAAGAGCCATTCCAGGGGCACTGGCAACGATCCCCATTTTAATTTTCGTAAAAGTTTCCAAGTACCAATGAGGCTTTTTGGCACATCTTCAATTTTCCCCATTCACGAGAGGCGCCCAGCCATCATTCATCTGAGAGTCCATCTACAGAATGTCCTCAAATTTCTATACAGCATATTTTGCCTTTTTTTCTTCAAGTATATAAGCAACAATTTCATTCCCGAGCAACGCCGGATGTCTCTGCTAGTATAAAATAAAGGAGGATGAAAATGCACAGAAAGTATATATGACAACAATAAACGCAATATATATTCTCTGCACTTTTTCAACTTTGTTTCTCCTATACTGATAGCTATATGGATTAGTAACGCTCTATCTATCTATCTATCTATCTATCTATTTATCGGTCTGTCTGTCTGTTTATTTATCTATCTGTATGTGGGCGTGCGTATATAACTTCCATCACGTCACCACAAAATTATATACACAATTATTCACATTACTGTACCATATACAGATATATCCGAATCAAGCTATACATACACACATATATATATACATATATATATATATATATATATATATATATATATATATATATATATATATATATATATATATATATATATGTGTGTGTGTGTGTGTGTGTGTGTGTATATATATAATATACGCAGAAGAGAAAGAGTGAGAGACGAATGTGTGCATGTGTTTCTTACAGATGGGTTTATTCAAAGATATGAAAATATGTAAATCTGTTATTGTGGCTGTTGTCTAGGTGCGCGTCAGGCTTGATTGAACTGACGTGTGATGAAGAGCATTCAGACCACATATCTTTCCTATTTTAATACACGAGTATCATTTGAATGTGATTTGGACGCTAACAGGTCGACTGACGTCGTAGACGCTTCCTCTTCAGATCATTTACATCTAATTCAAGATATATTTCTATTAGCAAAAAGATACGTGTAAATGTTTCTCTGTATGTGAAAGTACCATATTTAATGAAATAAAAGACACACGTTAATATTAGACGTACCATAAATTAGGCAGCGCATGTTCAGAGAAAAAGACTTTAGTACATTACAGTATATAATATTGGCCAGTTTTTGCATGCAGGCGACGTATGGTCTTTGTTTTTGCTCAATAAACCCTCACAACGCCCGGTCTGGGAATCAAAACCGCCATCCTATGACCGCGAGTCCGCTGCCCTAACCACTGGGCCATTGCACCTCCAGTTCTATGTGTACCCTGATTAAACAGACATATGATGAAAGGCCTTTGGCTGCAGTCATCTTTTGCGTGACCAAATAAATGCCTCCCCCCACTACCTTTGCTCGTGAATTATTTTAATTGAATTTTAGTTCCAGGTGGCAGCGGAAGAAGCATTCGAACTTTGACCATCTTATCCCTTTTAAGACAGTAGGATACAAATACAAACATAAACGCTTGCACTCAAACATACATACAAACACACACACTCGCACTCACAAATAGATTCACACACACACATATATATATATATATATATATATACACATATATATAAAATTATACAGTAAACAGGAATCAAACGAATGGCCTTATTAGTTATCACTACAAGTGTTCCAATAGCGTGTTTATTCCATATACGAGTATAGTTGCATACCTTAATAGATAAAATTATGTAAATTTGTATTTTCACATAATCGCCATTTGTTCACATGATATTCCGCCGAATGTTTTGCAAATATTTTGATAAAGAATGACAATTATATGAAGGAAGTGAAGATTTATAACGTTTCAACTCTGCATTCACAGCTGATCTGAACAGTTGAATTACATGAGATTTTTTGGGAGTAATCCGTCTGTTCAAAAATACACGCAGTTACTCTTATGCTACTTTGCCTAAATCTAATCGATCCCCTTTATTTTACTAAGGATTTATATATTTATAAATTTCTGACTTCTGGAGGCAATGTACTAAGACAAGGAAATAGTTAGCTAAAACTTCTGAATCAGAATATAAAAATGTTTTCTACATCTAAAATGTTTGAATTCTTCATTGAAATTTGATATTCTTGTCCATTAGAACATAACTAGCATCTAATGATTTGGATTTCGTGTTCCGTCTCAATGCTCAGTACCTTCGTTGAGTGTCTTCAATAAACCCCATACTGACCAATGTCTTAGTTATGTTGAAAGCATTAAACCTTAAACTGTATCAATTGTACCAGGTGCAATTGTCAATAGTAATTAGTCCCTACCTCAATATAGTCTGTCATATTACTCCTCTTAGTTTTGTTAAAGGTTACCGTAGAGAAATGACCAAGGCTCTTAATTGCCTGATCTCTAGTTCTTGGAAACATATGCCATTTAAATTATATACATCTATCCTCGTTTATTACAGGTGTTTTGTTCCACAAAAAATGTAATTTGTAAATCAGTGACAAATAAATAATAGAACATAGGGGGAAATAAGTTTCGTTTCGAGACCCCAGTATTGTGAATGGTTGCTGGGGCGCATTTTTTTCTGGTCTATGCAGCCTTTGATCACCGACCCCTGTTATTCAATTCGTGTTAAGCGTAACACGTAACAATTGAATGCACTTTGTTATCTTCCATCGGTGATAAATGAATCAGTCACAAAAAGGATAGATGTGTTAATATAATATATTTATACACAAAAGGAAATGAGAGAGTTTAGTGGAGGAATGTAATGCTTTACAGAGCAAAATATTCACCATATTGAAAAATCAGATACTTATATATTAGCATTTATACTGAAACTATTTTAACATTCATCCTTTTGAATGGGCGAGGAGCTTTTACTATAAAAATGAATAAAAAGTAATATAAGATTAACCTCGCCATCCACAGCATGCTTACATTGACACACAACATTTACATAGTAATTAACTCCAGTTTATAATTTTAGAAATGCATTGGTATCACTATGTATGCGTGCGCGTATATATATATTTGTGTGTGTGTACGTGTACATATAATATATATATATATATATATATATATATATATATATATGTGTGTGTGTGTGTGTGTGTGTGTGTATATATATATATATATATATATATATATATATATATATATGTATGTATATATATATATATATGTGTGTGTGTGTGTGTGTGTGTGTGTGTGTATGTGTGTACCAAGGCGGCGAGCTGGCAGAATCGTTAGCACGCCGGGCGAAATGCTGACCGGTATTTCGTCTACCACTACGTTCTGAGTTCAAGTTCTGCTGAGGTCAGCTTTGCCTTTCATCCTTTCGGGGTTGAAGTACCAGTTGCTCACTGGGGTCGATGTAATCGGCTTAATCCCTTTGTCTGTCCTTGTTCGTCCCCTCCATGTTTAGTTCCTTGTGGGCAATAAAGAAATATATATACAATTATATATCAGTATATATAAGTATATATGCATATTGTTGTTAGTTCCTTCCCGAGTCATGCCTGGCTCATTAAGGCCAGTTTGCTGGTTTCATTGGCGTATAGGTTCCCCACCTAGATGGGACGCCGGTTCGCCGCAGGTGAACTGCTAAATGCAGGCGGAAAGAGTGAGAGAAAGTTGTGGCGAAAGAATCAGCAGAAGTTCGTCGTTACCTTCTGGTGGAGCTTAGGTGTTTCGCTCATAAACACAGACATCGCCGGTCTGAGATTCGAACCCGTGAACCACTAGATCATGTGCCTCCAATCACGTATATCTTATATATATATGTGTGTGTGTGTGTATATATATATATATATATATATACACACACACACACACACACACATACACACACGCACGCACGCACATATACATATTACATATCTATTAGCGATTCTTTCAACAGCAGTAAATTTGAATGGGTTAACAAACACCGAGGGGTACACAAACAGCTAGAACATTTGACATTCATACTCAGACATATCACCCTTCAATGCCATTATCAAGTGAAGCATTCACCATAAATTAATTACATACTAAGAGACAGATAGACTTCACGTCAACATTTTCGTGTTACATTTTTTTCTTTATTTCTTGCTCTCTTTCTTTCAGGTTTTATTTACTTATTGGTTTGTTTCGTTTTGATAGTTTTTTTTTTCTTTACATACATATGACAAACCTTTTCACATCAGTTACCATTTGCTATTAACACATCATTTGTTTTGTTTTTAATATTTTTTATTCTTTTTTTTTTATCATTTATTTATATTTATTTTTATTGTCCGCTTATGTTTCACTATACCTCTGATCCTTCTACACTTGGTAGCTTTCTTTTACTCTGATACAAATTGCGATCTCTTTTGATATTCTCTAGCGATGAATAATAAATAATTTCTCATCCATGTTATTTTCTGTTTCATAGAATTCAGCTGCATCTTTGCTTTTTTCTTTACTTTCCGTGCTTGATTTACTCTACTGACAAATGTGGTTATTATTAGTTTACTAGACACACACACATATACACACATGCACACACACACACACGCGCGCACACACACACACACAAACACACACACACTCAAACACACAGACATACTCGAAGGACTCAGTACATGTCTTTAAGTCAACTAATAGTTATATATGTTGGGAAATATCTCAAACATATTCTTCATATCATAACGAACCCAAAAAAAGGTGAATAATAGAAGAAACGCAAAAAACACTGAGAAGGTAGCATATAGAAAACGCAGAAGGTAAAAAACGGAAAACGAAAACAAAAAAAATAATAAAATAAGAAGTAATAAGTAAAAAGATAAAAGAGTTATTCTCCTTAGCGCTTAAATTATAAGGCTGAATTATATATATATATAAATATATATATATATATATATATATATATATATATATATATATATATATATATATATATATATATATATATATATATATATATATATATATATATATATATATATATATATATATATATATATATATATATATATATATATATATATATATATATATATATATATATATATATATATATATATATATATATATATATATATATATATATATATATATATATATATATATATATATATATATATATATATATATATATATATATATATATATATATATAAGCGCAGGAGTGGCTGTGTGGTAAGTAGCTTGCTTACCAACCACATGGTTCCGGGTTCAGTCCCACTGCGTGGCATCTTGGGAAAGTGTCATCTACTATAGCCTCGGGCCGACCAAAGACGTGTGAGTGGATTTGGTAGACGGAAACTGAAAGAAGCCCGTCGTATATATGTATATATATATATGTTTGTGTGTTTGTGTGTCTGTGTTTGTCCCCTTAGCATTGCTTGACAACCGATGCTGGTGTGTTTATGTCCCCGTCACTTAGCGGTTCGGCAAAAGAGACCGGTAGAATAAGTACTAGGCTTACAAAGAATAAATCCCGGGGTCGATTTGCTCGACTAAAGGCGGTGCTCCAGCATGGTCACAGTCAAATGACTGAAACAAGTAAAAGAAAAAGAGAATATATATAAAAACGTGTGTGTGTGTGTGTGTGTGTGTGTGTGTGTGTGTGTGTGTGTGTAGTGAACAAATAGGGATACAATATTCGGGCGGGTACCATTCAAGCTCTTAGTTACACTCCATGTTAAAGCTAACCGCATCGTGTTGTAATGTTCACCTAGAATTACTTGAGGTAAGCAACCCCACTGTATTTTATCCTACGGGTTAACCCTGGGTCCCCTTCTTTAGATTATGAATATTTAACTTGCTGTATATTCAATACAGCAACAATGAAATACGGAGATTAGTACATCTGCTTGGTTTTATATTATTGTTATCTCTACTGTCAATTAGAGCATATTTGATTTCAATTTGCCCGAAGCACGTTTCTGTAGCATAGACATCTAGCGAAGACGTTTGCATCCAGTTACTTTAACTAGTAATATGTATAAGCGCATTTATATATACACACACACACTTGCATACATATATACATACATACATACATACATACACTCACACACACACACACACACACATATATATATATATATATATATATATATATATATGTATATATATATATATATATATATATATATATATATATATATATATATATATATATATATATATATATATATATATATATATATATATATATATATATATATATATATATATATATATATATATATATATATATATATATATATATATATATATATATAACATAAATGTGTCAGATCTTGTTTACATGTGGTTGTAGATATTTAAGAAAGAAAAATATGTAAAAATGCACAGGAGGTTTGTATGATAAAATTTATGCTAAAATTAATATCATAATGAAATAAGGAGTTGCATTTCAACATTATATTATAAACTGGGTTTCGCATCTTACGCTTATCAAACTTCCAAAATCTCAGTTTTAACTCATGGGAGTGCCATTTTTGTTGACAATAATTTTTGCAGTCAAGGGATGTAACTCTTCAATTTATCTGAAAATTACAAGTTACTTTCAAAGTATTGTTAGGGTCTTTGTACTGATATTCTTAATGTATAAAGATATGTGAATTAGATACACAAGTGTTAGGGGGTTATTTACAAATATTCTAAGGGTGGAAAGAAGAATTGAATGTTGTTCTGTTCTAGTTAGGGTTGGTTTGTTACTAAAATGAATTAATGTTCAGTTCTGGTTTATATTTCTGGATGAATGAAGCTTCTTTATTAAGACGAACTTGTGTTGAGATCCAGTCAGCAAATTTGTACAGAGGGAATATATAGAACTGTGGTTGCAATTGTTTAGCACATACGTCAATATGTCGGCTGAGATATATCTGGCGATATGGTGTTTAAGCTATTTGTTGCCGGTGCACTGTAGAGCGGCGGCGAATAGAATTTCCTGTTCTTCTGACATAATCTTTTTGGCAGCCCGAGCATCTGATCACATATATTAGATTTTCGGACGCACAAGTGAAATCTTATTTGATTGTAACTGCTGCCCTTGTTTGAAAGGGTATTCTGACCCTTCCAAAAGGTTGGGGCATGTTCCTCAATTTGAACGATTACATTTTTTCACTTTTGCATTGGTTATAGTTGGAAGTAATTTTGCATTTGTTAGTATTTTCTTTAGTAACTTGGGCTGTTTGTTGCTTTTGACTATTTTTCGGTAACGTAGAATTCTTTTCAGTTTAGGGTCCTTATGTAGTATTGGTAGGTTTTGCATGATTGTGTTGAATGTTTCAGATAAATTGAAGAGTTATATCCCTTGACTTCCGGCCATGCTTACACTGTAAAGCTAGAAAGGAAAATGGCACGGCAAAGCTCAAACTTCGATCACGTGACTACAATAGTACCAACTATAAGCACGCATACGCAGAAGGGAGTGTCAATAATAAAGATATGTTAACGCGAAACTGCGGATAATTTTTTACTTCCACTCGAATATGTGTGTGTGTGTGTGTGTGTTTATATGCGTGTTTGTATACACACACACACATACGTATATATGAATATACACACACACACACATATATATATATATATATATATATATATATATATATTTCTTTTTTTTTTTTATGTATGTTTTAATTTTATAATCCTTTTCAGTATAGGCACATGTATATACATTCATATATATATATTTCATTTGATGCCGTAGTTGGTGCCTTCGTCTTTAAGTTTCAGGATTAAAGCTGAAAGGGTAGTTGAATGACTTTTATCACAGTGCCTAAAAGTCGCAACTTGTCATTGTCATACAAATGAGGACAAAGAGCTTGCATGAGAAATCATACAAAACTACTGCCGTACCCCGGATAGGAAAAGGAGTTCCTATTAGAATTCCCGTGAAAGCAGGGCAGGGCTATCATAAGAGCATTTAAACAAAAATATTTGAAACTATGTACAATGTAAGATGGATAATTTTAGTTGATTTATTTTCTTGAACAGAATATTATATATGTGAGACCGTACGATATTTTTTATTTTGTAAGCAAAACGCCCCTGTATGGTATTTTCTTTCAATGATATTATTGATATTCAAACTTAGTGTCGCTAATTAGTGTCAATGATATTATTGATATTTACAGTTAGTGTCGCTACAATGCCTCTATTTTCAAATACAGGGTCTCCGTTGGCCAAATTTGATAATATATTTCCACATGTATCTTCAGAAATCAATAAGATCAATTGAGAAACACTAGTTGTTGCCCAAACCTGCAGGTCCCCCAGTTCCATACACCACCGATGCTTATCTAAGAGTAAGGTTGCAGGTGCTGGCGGGAAAACCCCAAAAGCTGAAACAGATGTCACAAGACGTCTTGCTTCACCCCTCACGCTATCGAATACCAAAGGGGGAAAGGCAAAGGCGGCCGCGATAAGGTTTGAACTCAAAGTGAGGAGAGCCAAGATAATATCCCAAAGTATTCTACCCAACACTATAACAAATCTGCCAGTTTGAAATGTTGGAGGTGAGTGAGTGGGGGAGAGAGTGAGTGAGCGAGTGAGTGAGAGAGAGATACAAACACACACATACAAACATACATACATTCATATACGTGTGTACGTGTGTATATATATATATATATATATATATATATATATATATATATATATATATATATATATATATATATATATATATAATTGTGACCATTTCATATTTTTAATTTCGCGCATGCGCATTGTTTGTTTTTGATTTTGTCGACTACACAGTATAGCAAGGTCAGCTGGGCACTGTCTGTGAGAAAAAAACAGCACCGTGATGCAATTCAATCTGCCAGAAATTTCGAAATGACATGCTGTGCTGCTTGGCAATCACGCCGGAAGCTCCAGTACGAACATTTCAGACTGCCTGGGTGTCAATCTGAGGACAGTGCTGAGGATTCGGAAAGAGCTGAATGAGTCTAATGGTGATTACGAAAGTACGGCAGCTCAGAAAACTCACTCTGATCCTTCTGATCATAAAAAAAACTCCTGAATTTGTTGGTGAGATCCAGGCCATGGTTGACAACGATCCCTCCAAGTCAATCAAGTCCATCAACTAGGACATGGGAGTGTCTGAATTTCTTATCAGGCAGGTAGTGCATGAAGATATTCGGTATTTCTCATATAAGATGGGAAAGGGCCAATTTTTAACCCAAGTCTTCAAAAACTGGAGGAAGACCGCACTACGAAGCTTTTGAACAAACTAAACATCCCCTCCAACCTAACATGCTTTGGTTTTTCTCAGACGAGAAAAATTCCTGCCAGGATCAAATGTTGAAAACATAGAACAACCGTTGGCTTGTACCTGAGCGTTATAAAAATAAAACATCCGGTCAACACCATGGTGTTTGAAGTGAGTACTAGTGATGGCGACGTTATGCCCCCATTCATCTTCGGACATGGCCTCAGACTCAACATGAAGGCCTACATCAAGTATCTGGAGGTGGTATTACTGCCCTGGGTCAAGAGGATGGCTGCTGGAAGACAATATGTCTGGCAACAGGACTCTGCACCATGCACACAGGTAGGACAACCCAGTCATGGCTGTCAAACAAGGTCTGCTACAACATCACCCCTAACATCTGGCCACTTAACTCGCCAGACGGCAACCCACTTCATTATTATCTGTGGAGCGCAGTTGAGCAAGAGACCTACAAAACTCCTTGTAATACCAAAGATGAACTGAAGGCAAGGATTATGGCAGCATTCACCAACTTAAACAAGGAGACCGTCTAGAAGAGTTGCAGGAGATTCCGAAGTCGTCTGGAAGCGTGGTTGAAGCCAATGGCGATTTTATTGAATAAATTTACTCTTTAATATTTCAAGATATTTTTATGTAACTTTGGTAAATATATCTGTTAAAATGAGATGTCGGATTTATCTTCATTTTTGTGTAATTAAGATGACAATTTATTCACCGCACACACATTTATTCACATACACTCATTGGAGTTATCTGTCTTGCTTTTAAACAATCTCACAGCGAGATTTTGACTGGTTAATCACAGAATATCGAAGATTTTCGACAAGACTTTATTCCATCGTATGCAATTTACATAAATCTTGCATGAGGCATTTTGCCTTAGCTTCTTTTGTTGAATTTAACACATTCTGTATGAGATTCCTACATGGCGTTTGCTTGTCATATGTATTTTGCCAGTGCAATCTGCCCCGTGAAGTCACAAAATATACCCTAGTTTCAAATTAGTAGATGGTCATCAAAGACCATTTTTGGATTTTTCCGTGGGAACTCCCGATACTAAGAAAAATTAGAAATATTAATTGCAAATAACCACTTCGGCATTTGAAGGAACGTAAATACAAAATAGTTGTTATTTTACTGACAATCATTTCTTTACTTTAAGAATGAAATAGCCCGTAACAATTCAATTAACCTACCACAGTTTGACAAGATCTTTTCTTCCGATAACAATAATCTCACGCAGTGTCTATTTTTGTTGTTCTTATTATTGATGTTCCTTTTCCCGCGCTTCTCATCTCTCTCTCTTTCTCACCCCTTTTTCTTCTAACCTTCACAACTGATCGCTGTTTATGCAGAAAACAAGTTATTTTCGAAAAACAATAGTAAAGCTTTCGACCTTTTTCGAAGAAAAGATCAACTTTAGTGATTTATGTAAGTCCATAATGCAATTATCACAACTTGTACAGTTTTAAATGAAAAACCAACAAGTCTTCAGCTAAAACCACCAAACAAGGTTTTACTACCGAATCTTCTTTTGTTGTTGTTAGTTGTATTGCTTATTTATTTATCCTTACACAGAGTTCCCATGGATATGTCCCAGAGATCTATAGTGGAAGACAAGACAAACAATCTATTTCGATGTGTCGCTATCTCGGTAAGATTAATGTCCTAGTGAGAACTCTCTCTCTCTCTCTCTCACACACACACACACATTTCTTTCTCTCCCTCCCTCTCCATCTCTCTCTCTCTCTCTCACTCTCTCTCTCTCTCTCTCTCTCTCTCTCTCTCTCTCTCTCTCTCTCTCTCTCTCTCTCCCTCTCTCTGCATGTGTGTTAATATTTGCCTTATTCTCTTCCCCAGCCGTCATTTTCTATCTCTTCCTATCGGTATATATCTCTCTTCAAAATGATGATCTTTTTTCAGTGGAAGAAACGATATATATTCTCATCATTCGCTCATTTCTTTAGCGAATTCTTGTTTTCTAGTTTTCCTTTCTGACGTTCTTTGCTTGTTTATTTAAATATCTCTCTTTCACCCTTCCCATTTTCTTATGTATTATTTTTCGGAAAAATAACTATCTTTCGTATCTGTCTATTTATCCATACTTCTTTAGTACGCCCTTCCTTTATATCTCTCTATCAGTCTGTCTTTCTGTTAATCAGTCTTTCCTCTATTTCACCGTACCAAACTGTTTTGTATCTATATAACCTGTCTCTATCAACATTTCTCTCACTCTCCCTCCTCTCTTTCTCTCTCTCTATCTATCTATCTATCTCTTACTACATATATGTGTGTGATCGTGATTGTAAGCATGTATATATTTGAACACACACAGATGTATATATTTATGTATACAGATTATAAATGTATATGTATTTCTATACTTACACACACACACACACACGAAAGGTGGGTGAAAATTGCGAAAATGGCAAGAAGGGATGGTATTTCTCTAAGTGTAGACCTGTGAGACGGAGAGAAGAAATTAGCGAGGTCACTTGCTCCTGGGGTTTCAGGGAAATTTCGGATAGTGGGGTTCCTCGATTATCCCTAGAGGCCTTCCTGTATCAGGAGGGTCACATCTCTATCATCTTTTCCCACTACTTTTATTTTAAACCTTTCCGTGGTATATGGGCTACACATCAAGGTTATCTTTTGTGGTTCACGGAGATTGGATTTGTTTAATATACCAGGGAGTCGTTTAATATACTTCTCAGATCCCTTCTTTATTATTCCCATTCTGCACAAATACTCAACCTTAAATTGATAGGGTCTTTCTATGCGTCTAATCCAGTCTGCATTTTCATTGTAAGTCTTTTCATCACTCCAGATATTTTTTCAAATTTTTTCAACTTCTCCTATGGGAGAGAGGTCTGCAACAGTTATTTTCTCCTTCCCTATTTCTCTGTGGAATGTTTTCACATTGGATCTGAACAGCTTATTTTGCTTGTAAAACTTGTTTCTCTTCTAAAATCTTCGTATTCTTTGAGCTTTTGCTTGGACTTTTTGTTGCAGTGTTTCTTTTGTGTAAAGCAGGTCTTCTCTTGTTGAGAATCTATGTTTTCTCTTCCTCTTCTTCCTTTTCTTGATTTTACATCGATTCCACAAGCTAGTTCATTCAATATTAAAATTTCACCTCTCATTATTTCAATCTCTTTTTTTCAATTTTACATTTCCAGTTTGGAATTCTTCTCAGGTTCTTATTGCTTTTGTTTTTCTTTTTAGAGACATAGAACTGGTTTCAATTGTCTTAGTAGCTGCGTAAATAATTTCGTTTAATTCAGTGAGATCTGGTTTGAATTCTTGTATAATTTCTTTTGTTACATAGTTTCCAATTTTAATTTCTTTTCTATTTTGGACTGTATTTGAGAGTTTGTGAAGTGGTTCTCTATCATGCATATTGGCGTGACAACTTCAAACTTTTTCAGGATTTTCTGCTTCATTTTTATTATAGACTCTCTATGTTCTTCAGTAAATGTGTAATCTTCAAATATTGTTTATTTTTACCACTTTCATCACTATCTTTATCAGGTTCATTACAATTTATTTCTTCAGACATTTGCGTACTCTAGTCAGATGGCAGTCTTTCAATTCAGACTTGTGTAGATTTGCTCTCTTCGTCTCGTTCTTCATTTCCTTTCTGTCTTATATTTAAGTAATTTTCCGCTGCGTGCTTGATCGCGGTTATTTCATAATCTGTGAGTCTTTTATTTCTGAAGATATTCCTTCTAATATTTGCTAACTTTTTTCGTCTAGATATGGTCTGATGTCTTGCTTTCATGCTCTCTATATTTGATTAGAGTGTGTGGTGTGTCATTCTTTAGATGGCCTGCCTAATGCATAGTAATAGGCGTATATTCTGTAAATTCTTCTCGGGTCCATTTGATCCTCTTAAATTTTTATTTCTGTGGTAGGTGTGGTGTTGGACTTGGAGGGCTCAAGCTGGGGCGGTTCCTGTTCAAGTGACCACCTAGGCTCGTATTCAGAGAAAAGTTTGTGTCAGTGGATTACTTTTCGAACCCAGGCTGTACACTAGAAAATGGTAGTAAGCGTGACTTTAATGAAGACTTGGAAAAATGAGATTTTACTTATTTATCGCGAGTCCTTCAGAGAAACCGCTGTGCTTTTTTTATGAATATATCTTTCTACATAATACAAATGATCTCATTTCCTTTCTTTTTCAGATTCATTGTTTCAACGCATACATTAACTACAGTGCTGTAGTTACACTTGACAGTATACAGTTGATTTGATGTAGACTAAGTTGTTGTTTCTAACGAGTCGAGCAAGCATGTATACATTCCTGTACTATGCGCATATTTTTCATGTTTGCTTTGAGTGAAAATAAACTCAGAACCATTTGCTTGCAAATTTCTAAGGAGTTATTTATAAAGGCTGAATGTGTGCAGGTGGCGGTGATTGTACGTGTAATGCCAGAAACTTTAACGGTTGGTGTTCACTGCAGTAACAAACATTACCTCCTAGATTATCATTCTGTATTTTTATTCCAGTGCATAAGTACGCTTCATTACGTTTGTTGTGGTTTCGTGCCCAAAGATATGGCTCTAAACAGGACTGCTGTAATTCGAGGTTTGCTTTTGTGGACTCTCCTGACGTAAACAACAGAGGAGAGTTCTGCAACTTCTTGCACAACAACCTGCAGAGATGATGCGTTTATACTAATGAAATGTTTGTGCCGTACATCAGCTCACTTCTTTCATCAAATTGGCATTGCCGGTACAGGTGCATGGTGTGCTATGCGTCGGATATCAAAATGCTCGCAGAGCAGCGTGTTGTTCAAGACCACAACACAGCGCCTTGTCTAGGAATTGAGTCGATGATCTTGCGATTCTAAGTGCAACAACCTAACCACACGCCCACATGACGTCAAAGTTCATGATAAATCTCATACATATTGTGTACAATTCCTATTCTTCTTTCTTTATAACTGTATATTGTATACTCTTTATACTCTTTTATTTGTTTCAGGCAATGGATAGCGGCCATGCTGGAGCACGACCTTCTAAGGTGAGTCGAATAAGTTGACTGCAATCTTATTTTTAAGTCAAGCATTTATTACTTATAAATGTTCTTATGTAAACTGCGAGTTTACGGAGATTTAAACAAACCGACACCGGTTGTCAAATGGCGGGGGTCAAGCAAAACATAAAGGCACTCACAAATAGACATGTATACATACAAACAAACAAAACGCACGCACACAAACACACACGCATATGTCTGACAGGCTTATGCAGGGTTTCCGTCTAACAAATTCATCCACAATACATTGGTCGTATAATAGACTCAGGTAGAAGATAATTGCCCAAGGTTTCACGTAGTTTGACCAAGCCCAAAACTTCATGGTTGCGAAGCAAAATATTTTTTAACCGCACGACTATGTCAGTACCATAGCAATATTTAACATCTTCCTTATTTTGTGCTCCTATGAATTGGTAATATTATATGCCCCACTATTTGATTCGCTCTAAATATACTACAGGACGTGTGTGCCGAAATTCTTCCCACCCTCTGGTTGCCATACAAAAATTATTCGCTTAAACGACGGCTCTTTTAGCCTACAATTGCTTGAGAATCAGTTGACAGCCTCTCTCAACAAGCACGTTTATTGATCGTATCCAGAAACAAAACCAAAGTGTAAAATTTTACATATTCTTACGTTTTGATGTGAAAGAGTAATTAATTCTGGACCAAAAGTGTGGAAAGGAGACATGGTATATTTGAAACGGTATTCTTACTGTGTCATCTATTCTTGACACTTTGTTTTATAAATTTCAGCTCCTACAATAAACTTGGCAACAAGAGCATATTTATACATACTTATACACAAGCATATATATTATAATATATATATATATATATATATATATATATATATATATATATATATATATATATATATATATATATATATATATATATATATATATATGTATATATATATATATATGTATATATATATATATATATATATATATATATATATATATATATATATATATATATATATATATATATATATATATATATATATATATATATATATGCGTGTGTGTGTATTTATCTTCAGTCAGTCTTCCATGGTCACAGATGAAGTTGTATTGTCATGGCAAGCCTGACATGTTATACAAATATTTGAAAAAAAAATAACACAGTGTTTCCTAACCCTTGTCAACAAGATATGTCATACGTTGAAGCCTCCATCGTTTAAAATCCATGATTTCAATTAGAGCTCTTAATGAATGATTAACGCAGTAGTAAAGTAGTTATAGATTGCTGTCACTTATAAGAACACAAACAAGCCGGAAAATAATAGCATCTTTAACATTTACTTGGAAAGAACTTCTATGCATTCGTGAAATTTTCTGGAAAGAGCAGACAATTTTCATCCCAAAGAAAAAAAAGTATCTACTGGTTAATGATATATTTCTAGATAGTGAAGCCTTTACCGCTGGTTCTGAATATGATAGCATCTTTAATTCTACTTGGAAGGGACTTCGACGCATTCGCCAAACTTCCTAGAATAAAGCAGACAATTCTCCTTCAAATCACAACATATTACCTTAATTTTATATGATGAAGAAAGGAAGTATTGATTGTAGTTTAGCGCTTTTTATTTTATAAATGCACATTTTTGATTAGTATCTGATAGAAGCACATATCAAATTATATTCAAATTCAAGAATTTCGAGCTATCTACCTTGAAAAAACCTGCGTTGAATTATCCATAGATATTTCATAGCAATTCATTCAATTATCTTCGGCTTCTAGAATTTTTACCAGCGTTTCAAACCACTAAATTATTCGTGAATTTTCTTTTCATTCAACATTGTCCTACCGCGTCATAACCGAGTGCTTACATTTAGAAATGTATACGCCTGAAACAAAAAGTATTTCACCAACCGTAATAATTTATATTTACTACACTGGATTGTGATAATTATATTTAATTAGTTTGCTTTTATTAATCTTCAAAGCATTTCTCCATAATAAGAGACACTTTTGTCACTGGATTATTTGGAACATTATAGGTTTGTGATTTACAGTTTTCACATTAGTAACATGATTAACTGGATATTATAATTGAATCGTAATGTTAATCTTAACTGCGTTTTCTTCACAAGGCGGAGAGAAATTTAAATAATATTCATAATGTTATTGAATTTCTCTTGAATTGGTAAAAAGTACCAGAGACATAGTTGAATGCAAAGTTATCTTAAAGTGAAGATTTCTTTTTAGAGGTTATATCTAGTTTAAGCTGAAACAAATTTGCTTCGAAAAATTTCATCGCTAGATTTTGGAGATTTTAGCATATAAAAAGTGACTTTTATTTCTTACAATAACGTTGTCTCCTTATCAAAAATTTCTGAAGCCATCGTGTTTGTTTTTTGTACCTA
>NC_142929.1:42949490-42989490 GCF_046866305.1 Octopus bimaculoides | reverse complement strand
CCCGTTTAAAGGAAGGAGGCGCGACAATAGAGATAGATAGATTGATTGATAAATAGGTAGATAGACAGAGAGAGAGAGAGGGAGAAAGAGAGAGAGAGAGAGAGAGAGAGAGAGAGAGAGAGAGAGGAAGAGCAGAGCAACATCATGGGAGAATAATGACATACATACATACAAAAATACTCTGTTGTTGATGTTGAAATTCCAGTGATAAAGCCTTGGATCTAGGTTAGAAACCAGCTCTTTCTCTATTAGTAAGAAACCTTTAAATAAAATAAAATGAACCATGACGAGGCCAGCGATTTCAAGGGAGGGGTAAGTCAATTACATTGACCCTAAGTATTCAACTGGTACTTAGTTTATCGACCCCGAAAGGATGAAAGGCAAAGTCGACCTCCGGGGAATTTGAACTCAGAACGTGAAAACGGACGAAATGCTGCTAAGCATTTCGCCAAGCGTGCTAACGATTCTGCCTGATCGTCACTTTCACACACACACACACACACACAGAGTGGAGAATCTGTTCAATATTCCAGTGCTCCGACTATATTCTAAATGTTTCTGGCCCCTAGTGCCACCTGGAGACATGCCTTCTTATAGGCACTGATAGAACGATTTAGTCCAAAATGTGAGTGTGTGTCTGTGTGTGTGTGTGTGTGTGTGTGTGTGTGTGCGTGCGTGTGTGCGTGTGCGTGTGTGCGCGTGTGTGTGTGTGAGCGCTAGATCTACATTCTTTTTTTCATTTTCTGTTTGTTTATTTTCTCTTATTCCTTTCTGCTGAAAAGCGTAAGCTCGAAATGTACGAGACTTTTTCATTTTCTCGCGCGTCAAACTAAAATACCTGCTTGTTGTTCATACTCCTGTCTTCGTCTTTTGTTTTCCTATAAATCTCATATATATATATATATATAAATAGCAGTCAAAAAACTACTGATTCTAAACTACAAATGTTTCGTTTGTTAATAAAGGAGCAAGGTTTACCGATTTTGAAGTTGAGGAAAATATTGTTGTTCTTTGGGCGAAGAATTTAACCTAGAGAAAAATTTGTAGTTTAGAATCAGTAGTTTTTTTACTGCTATTTCTAAATTTTCAGTATGTTGGAGAAGCAACTCAATGCTAATCCCTGTATATTTACGATGATAAATGATTTTACCGATAAAGGTTTTTTTCATACTGAACTACTTGGCAAAATTGTTAATTCTATTACTAATTGACGATTCCCTGCCCTTACTCTTGTATAATTTATATATATATATATATATATATATATATATATATATATATATATATATATTTGTTTGTGTCTATTTGTGTTTGTTTTTTCTTAACTCACACACACAGTACTGGGTTGATTTATTCGAAGAGTCCAACAAAAATCCGATATGGACGCAGTTCAATAACAAATAAAAGAGTGTAGAGAAAGCTTATGAATCTATTTTCATTTAAACATTTCTAACTTTAAACTGCATTGAATTACCCAATTAGAAATAAGAAAACAAACTTCAACATTGATATACAGTACTATACGAGTGGAACTTAGCAGGCGAAGATATTCAATCAAGTAGAATGGCCATAAGTAAACCAGCAAGTCTAAATATCCATCATAGTTACAGCACTATGCTTATTTTGATGCATATATTGGATAAATATTAGTATTATTATTGTAATTCCGTGCTTCTTTTTTATTTATTCATTTAAAGAAGGGCGTTGTAGTTTGAATGAAGTATTGTGATACAAATGTAAAATTTGTATCACAATTATTAAGAGGGAAAGCTTCTAACAATGTAAAAAGAGAAAATTAAGCAATCTTTATATTTTTCAGGTACAAAGCCCATCAGCAGAAGTGAACGCTACGAAGTAATGAAGGTTTACATAGACCTTCTCACGTTCATTGCAGTACGGATAGTGACTTACATTTCGGACCGTGTTTCCGGTATAGCAGAAATAGCCAAAACGTAATCTGTACCTGAATCCCGTAAAAGTGGTAATGAACAACACTAAAAATACAAAAAATAGATTAAAAGATGCAACCACGCTGCATCTTTGTAGTCAAGAGTGTTTATTACTCATTGTTAAGGGCGTCCACCATAACTGTTGTTTACTTTTGTTTTTGATCGGAAAGAAAAAAACGATATTTTCCCGATGAAAGGAGCCTGTAAAGCACCCAACACTTCGTTTGTTAATAAAGGAGCAAGGTTTACCGTTTTTGAAGTTGAGGAAAATATTGTTGTTCTTTGGGCGAAGAATTTAACCTAACGCAGACAATGAGAGGGATTCGGACAATCAAACTGGTGAACGTGATGAGGTAACTAGTGATTCGGGTAAAAAAAAAAATACGGTATTTGAGAGATATGTCTTTTACTGTTTTACTCTTGAATTTTTTTGTGTGATTCTGTCACTTAGTTTGCCTCCAATAATTATTCTTGAGCTGTGTATGTCACATGTGTTATTCTTTTACCCAGGAGCTTCGGTGGAGGGTAAAGTTAGACACAGGAGCCCAAATCCGAGAGGGTTAAAGCCAAACGGATTAAGGAAACTGAATACTGGTTTCAGTTATAAAATCAATAACATGATGGGTCTTGCGCCTGAAACATATGAGGGTGACTTAACTTTTTTTCTTTTTGTACTGTTAGAAGTTTTCCATCTTCATTATTTGTTATTTAATTCATTTAAAACGTTATTTGAAGTTCTGCTACAAATACGGCACTTTTATCGCACCTTGAATTTCAACATTATAGACAGTTGTAACGGCATAAAAATGGGGTTCCCGAAATTTAGCTTAAGATATTGTTTAAAATGTTCGACATTTCTATTAATATATACGTTGTTTAAAAGTTCGCTTGTATTTTTGGAGATGCTTTTTGCTGAGTTGTAAGAAATTTTCCAAATGTGGTGAGTAATATATTTCCCAAGGCGGTTAAAAGTTAATATCAACACTTGTTTTATTAGAACTCAGAAATGCATAGTACTGAATGAGATACTATATGTCATTAAAATCCCTTACCCACTGACTGTGTTTTGTTCACCGCCCTGACAATAAAATAACAATAACTACAAGAACACCGAGAGAGGATATCCAGAGCAACAAGAAAAAACGGCAGAGGCTAGCCAGTAAGAACTTGAAGCAACACTGCCTTCAGTAACAACAGAAACAAAACAACAACAACAACAATAACAACAATAATAACAACAGCAACAACAACAATAATAATGATAATAAGTATGGGGGGGGGACAAGAGAAGCAGCAACAGTTGTTGCAAACGAGTGCTGCAAAACAGTAACTGCTGTTTCTCCATCTTATCTAGCCGACATTCTAACATGGCTGAACTCGAAGAAAGCCACGTGACAATTTTCCAACAGATGTGACATATAACAGAAGACTAAAACGAACGTTTCAAGAATCTATATGTCAAGCAGTCGGGCCAAGTGGCCAGCCCCTAGCTTATCATTGAATGTGAAGATTGTAAGCCATACGAAGACGAAAAGCATAAAAATCAGCACAAATTTAAATTTCTTCTCCATTTGTTTTATTTATTTGCCTCTTGGCGTATACTACACACATACACAGACACAAACAAACAATACAGATAGTCACACACACACCTACACGCACACAAACACATAAACATACTCACAAACGAACACACAAACAACCTCAGAAACACACACAAACACGCGCGTGCGCACAAGTACACATGCATGGAAACACAAGAGACGGCTCGTCTTTCTTGGCATTTTTTTCTTATTTCCGATACACTTTCTCCATCTTATCATTCCTATGTACTTCATCAGTCATTTATAATACCCTTTTATACATCCTATCAATCGAATTGATTGTATTGTTTATTTGACTAAGTTTGATTGTTCTATTTGATTATGCTTGCATGACTACAAATTTAATCAAAGTCTTCAATTTTAGTAACTGTTTCTTACCTATGCCAACTACTTTTCTCAAACTCTTGATCTTCCGATCTATCTATTTATCTATCTACCTATGCATCTAGATAGATTGAGAGAGAGAGAGAGAGAGAGAGAGAGAGAGAGAGAGAGAGAGAGAGAAAGAGAGAGATAGATAGAGAGATAGAGAGAGAGAGAGAGAGAGAGAGATATAGACAGACAGACAGACAGACAGACAGGCAGACAGGCAGGCAGGCAGACAGGCAGGCAGGCAGACAGACAGACAGATAGACAGACAGATAGATAGATAGATAGATAGATAGATAGATAGATAGATAGATAGATTTTAGGGGACATGGTACTTCGTCATGCTATCATGATACACTACAGTATATACTAAACGTTTTCATAAGTCATTACCGTGTTCTACTGCGTTAGCAGTGCTCTTGCATCACTTGTTAAGGCTATCTCTACAGATATTCAATAGAAATTATAGCCAGCACTCATTTTGTTACGACGTTTCGTATTTAAGTCACCTGATGTAAACAACAACAACAATGATGTCGAAGATGAAAAATGGATAATTAGAGTATATGATATATTTCAGAAGATTTTGCTCCTTCAGCAACATCTATTGTCGGCACTCCGTCGCTTACGACGTCGAGGGTTCCAGTTGATCCGATCAACGGAACAGCCTGCTCGTGAAATTAACGTGCAAGTGGCTGAGCACTCCACAGGCACGTGTACCCTTAACGTAGTTCTCGGGGATATTCAGCGTGACACAGTGTGACAAGGCTGACCCTTTGAATTACAGGCACAACAAAAACAGGAAGTAAGAGTGAGAGGAAGTTGTGGTGAAAGAGTACAGCAGGGTTCGCCACCATCCCCTGCCGGAGCCTCGTGGAGCTTTAGGTGTTTTCGCTCGATAAACACTCACAATGCCCGGTCTGGGAATCGAAGCTGCGAGTCCGCTGCCCTAACCACTGGGCCATTGCGACTCCACACAGCAACATCTATAGAACCCATTAATCATCCACGAACTCATTGCAACGTTATTGGATATGCTAATTTTATATATTAAACACAGTCCTGGAAGCTGGTACGTAAATATTAATGACTTGTAGGGAAACGGTATTTCGTTATGAAACCACAACACACTACTAATGAATTTCCGTGTCCCTACAAATCATGAATATTTAAATAACAGCCTCCGGGAATGTGTTTAATATGATCGTCGTCGCCGTGAACATTAACTTTTCTTCGTGTCGTTAATCTGTAGCGAGTGATTGAAGCTCTTCATCTTCATGAGTGCGAAGATTGCCTATGCCTTTGATGGTTGCTCAGGTCGGTGGCGGGGGTGAGGTCATTTATCGCAGAGGAAGGTTGGCGAAGAATAATGAAGTGTGAGTCGTTCTTTGCATTTTCGATGTCTGATTTCTGCCTCTTGACATCTGTTAGTTTCTATCTTGTCTGTTCCCTTGGCGATGACATAGCATGGTGTATCTTTAACAATTGATCTGTTGCGCGACTGTCATTGTGACACATGTCTCAGGCCTCTAGTGTTGACCTGGAATTATACAGTAACAACCACAGTATAGATTTTGTTCTGATTTCTTACAGTAGTTCTCACATTTTCATATTTTTATTCGAAGTGTAACTGATATATGCCCTGTAGGATTCATGGACTGTTCCATGCAAAAACGAGATGATCGGACACGGCTGTTCGAATGCTATCGATTTGGCCCTGTTGACTGGAGTTTGATACTGGAAGCAAACACACTTACAGACACACACAAACTTGCGCGAGTGCACATGCACATAGAAACATACAAACATACACAAAGAGAAAGAGAAAGAGGCGGCAGGATAGGGACATTACGAATTATTAATTGAATACGTTATATAAAGATGTCCCCTCTTCTCATATAAATAAAGAGAAATATACTCACATACATGTCAAACACAGAGGTGAGGGAAAGAACGAGAGAAACATGAAAACGTCTAATGTCAAAAATGTCAACGTCGAATAAACGACACCAATTAGGCAGGTCCGAAACAGCTGTTTCAAAATGTTTCCTACTCTGCTCCATATCAGTTGCCCCACAATATTCGCCACCATGTTCAAAGCGATTGGACAATGCAACGCAAGGAATCTGTGTTTTGATAACACGAGGCATATAAGGGTATCGGATCAGCAAATTGCGATCGTACGTTGACAAAAGTTCGAAGAGAACTAAGGTTCAGTAATGTCAAATCGACTGAAAGAAAGGGAGAAAACTGAGTGATTCAAAACCAATCATAACTATTGTCCCACACGCCTAAAAAATTATAATGATTTCCAACATAGGCACAAAATACCCAATATTGAAGGAAGTATTAATATCCAGTGTTGATAATATCTAACCAGCAGTTGACTGGTAATTAATTTTATGGGCCAAATAAGTAAATAATAAGTAAATAGGCTCAGGCGTGGCTGTGTGGTAAGGAACTTGCTTCTCAAGCACACGGTTCCGCGTTCAGTTCCACTGCGTGGTACCTTAGACAAGTATCCCCTACTATAGCTTTGGGCCGACCAAAGACTCTGTAGGTAGATCTGGCAGATAGAAATTAAAAGAAGCCCGTCGTATATATATATATATATGTGTGTGTGTTTGTGGGTAGGTAAATGTGTGTGTCTTTGTGTTTGTGTTTGCTTTCAAGCACCGGTTGGCAACCGGTGTTGGAGTGTTTACGTCTCTGTAACTTAGCACCACAAAGCACCTTTCGTTTCTAAATTGAGTCTTATAGATTTAATAATTTTGTAAAACCGAGAAGACAGATGTCAGCATGGATTCATCAAAAGGAGAAGCATAAACATTGGTGAAAGACATCCTGTCATCACTAATATTGAATTTCATTGTACGACCGTTTAAATTATCAAAAGCACGGGCGTTCATACACATAAACACACATACATGCACACACGTTTATATGTATATATATATATATATATATATATATATATATATATATATATACATGTATGTGTGTTTGTGTGTGTGTTATGTATGTCTGTATGTATGTTTGTCTGTGTGTGTGTGTGTGTGTGTGTGTAATGTGTGTGTGTATATATACAGGTGTATGGTGATGTTTCTTGATATATATGTCTGTATGTGTGCGTGCGTGTATGTGTGCGTGTGTGTGTGCATATAAACAGGTGTATGCTCGTGTTTCTTGATATGTACATAACTTTAGATGTAGGGATTTGTAATGTTGGATATCATGAACACCTTCAATAAGAAGCGTAGAGTCCGTCTAATGCTTTTGCCCGATAACGCAAACATGAGCAATACATACATACACACACACGTGTGTGTGTGTGTGTGTCTGTGTGTGTGTGTGTGCGTGTGTGTGCGTGTGCACGTGCGCATAGGTGCCTATGCATGTATATGTATATATATATGTATGAGTGTATATAAGCACACACACACACATATATACGAGGGGTGCTAAAAAGATCCTAGTTTTAAGGGTGTCGTGAAAGGCCTGGCTAGAGGCCCAACCTTCCAAGTTCTTTACAGAGCTTAGAAAAACTGAAGGATCCCTGAAATAAGTGTGTGAATCTGATAGTGGAATATGTTGAATAAAATCATAATGAACTGATCCTCCAGTATTTTCTTTTTACCCAAAGTCAGGAACATTTCAGCACTCCCTCGTAAGTGTGTGTGTGTGTGTCTTTCTCTGTGGTTGTCTGGATTTGTGTCTAATCTTAAGATACAATTGTCTATACCTAGTGTTTAAGAAGTGAGTTTTGTGGAAGCATATAAGCTTGCAGTGCCAGTCTCAACCTCAAATATATTATCTAGAAACGTATCAGCTGTATCCAGTAACCATTTAGCTGGAACATTAATATTAAATAAGGCGGCGAGGGCGGCAGAATCGTTAGCGCGCCAGATGAAATGCTTACGGTATTTCGCCCGTCGGTACGTTCTGAGTTCAAATTCCGCCGATGTTGACTTTGCCTTTCATACTTTCGGGGTCGATAAATTAAACACCATTGAAACACTGGGGTCGATGTAATTGACTAGTCCCCTCCCCCTGAATTTCAGGCCTTGTGCCTTTAGTAGAATTGATTAAATAAGGCAGCGAGCTGGCAGAATCGTTAGCACGCCGGGCGAAATGCTTAGCGATATTCTGTCAGTCTTTTCGTTCTGAGTTCAAATTCCGCCGCGGTCGACTTTGCCTTTCATCCTTTCGGGGTCGATAAATTAAGTACCAGTTGCGTAGTGGTTTGTTCTAATGGAACTGGCCCCCTCCCCCAAATTTCAAGCTTTGTGCCTAGTGTAGTAAGAAACACTAATTTTAAATGTTCACCGCTGACACAGCTTAGTAACAATAAGTGTGAAGGATAACATTTTTAAGTTCTGGCTCATGTATTTTAGACATTACAAGCACCAAAGTTTACAGAGACAAATAACGGGCCAAAAATGACGCAGTATACACAAAAGCCTCCATACCCTATATACATGTGTGTGGGGGTGCATGTGTGTGCGTGTGTACGTGCGTGCGTACGCGCGTAGATAGACAGAGAGACAGATAGTTAGGTAGAGAGACAGATAGATAGGTAAAATAGTACGTTGAAAAAGTTTTAACAGCCATTTAGTAAATAAAAGGCAAGGTTGATAATACCTACAAGTTAAATTGGTCAATATTTTTAGTACTAACAGAAATGCATATTAAAGTAGATCTAGTCTTTAGCGCCGTGCAGGCGCAGTGGCCCAGTGGTTAGGGCAGCGGACTCGCGGTCATAGGATCGCGGTTTCGATTCCCAGACCGGCCGTTGTGAGTGTTTATTGAGCGAAAACACCTAAAGCTCCACGAGGCTCCGGCAGGGGATGGTGGCGAACCCTGCTGTACTCTTTCACCACAACTTTCTCTTCTTTCCTGTTTCTGTTGTACCTGTAATTCAAAGGGTCAGCCTTGTGTGTTAGGGTTTTTTTTGTTTTTTTTTGTTAGTTAGGGCCGCCTTTTCAGATATTGTTGGATCGAAATGAGAAGTTTGAACTTTAAATATATTTCGTGTATTCTGAATTGTTTTTCAAAATGAATTTCAAAACCACCCTGATGGAAACTACGTTATCTTGGCACAGGTTCAGTTTTGTGGTGATGCTTTGTTGGTTCATGCGATTTTTTACGGTATTGCTACTGTAACGACTTTAGTCGGTGTTGTGTCGGTGTTGTGTTGGTGAAATATTTTTACCAGTGTCGTTGTTTTGGTGTGGTACACTTTGTAACGGCGCATTTGTAATAATAATTTTGATTCATAGTTTTGATACAGGCAAGATTTTGTTAGTCATATTGTTCGAGACTGGTGATTTGAATGATTTTTAGAGGAGATGGTACACCACTTGCAAGTTTAGCTCCATAATGGACATTAAAACTAGAAACAAGAAACAAGAGAAACAGCACTATAATAGGTAGTACTCGTGTGCAGGTAAATAGATGTTTATCTAGCAGTCTAATGGTTTTTACCTGGACATTGTATACAATGATATGTATAGCATCCGAACTAAAACAGAAACGAGGAGACTGTTCTAAAAACAGGTTTCATTTCATTGATGCACTTCGTATATTCACTTAGTGGATCAAGAACTGCTGTTGGCTGAAGTATTTTAGGACCAAGAAAAGGAAGTCTGGTATTTGGAATACTGATTTAGTAATGCTATACATGTGTGATCGCCGTGAAATATAATCAAAATTTGCGAGGCGTAATAGTTGTAGTGACCTGTACATGTGTTTTGTTTATAAGTAGGAAGTGTCTAGTGTTGCAAGATTGTTTCCTTGATATCTATTGTGATTGCGTTTGTAGCCGTTGAAAAATACTGGGTTGACAGATCACTCTAAGGAGGTGTTTTGTCGTTTCTGTTCGTTTAAAGTAATAAAATTTAGTGTGAGCGATGAGATTGCGTGAAAATGACGCCTGTTTGTGGAGTGAAAGGAGATAAAAGGAGTTCTATGTTATTTCTAGGGTTATATGTAGTTTACAACTAACAGCTTAGACGCAGTATGGCTGAGTGATTAAGCATTTTGCTTTGTAACGATGAGGTCCCGCTATCTAACTCACTTCGTCTTGGGCAAAAGGCATCTATAGCCTCCAGTGGATCCGTACCCTGAGAGTGGAATTAGATAATTGGAAACTGTATAGAAGCCCGTCGGATGGATTGTACCAGTAATTCTAAAGGTATAGCTTGTCACACACTGTGTTGCTGGTTGTGTCTAAGAATGACGTTAACGGCACACGAGTCAGTGGAGTGTTCAACTATTTACACGTTACTTCAGGAACAGATTATTCAGTTGATAGAACCACTGAAATCCTCACCGTCGACCAGCAGAGGTCCACCACCACCACCACCACCACAAATGTCAGCATGTAATACAGAAGGAATCTATAATTCTCACTTTTACCGTTTATGAAATCAGCGTATGATTTCAACGGAAAACTTTAGAGCTGACAAGGCAAGCTGAGTTTAACCCTACCATGAAGATGCGTTACGCATCAAAATGCGAAATCATCGATGATCTAGCTCTATCATCGACTTTAGAGAGCTTGTCTCCCTTGTCCGTCATTAAGAGAGTGTTTTTGTGGTTACTGAGTTGTCTTGACAGTTATTTCTAGTAATACTGGTGCTGATTAATGCCCTTTGTCCCCTTAGTGACGCGCGTGTGTGTGTGTGTGTGTGTGTGTGTGTGTGTGTGTAGTTATAGTGATGCAATCAGGAAATATAAAAGTCAAAATATCAGTATATGTATATTTTATTAATATTAGCGAAAACAACAAAATGACTCAAGTTTCGTGCGTTGGCGTTTATCAAACTTTGATTAGTACCAACGCACGAAACTCTCGATCCTTGAGTCATCCTGTTGCTTCAGCTGAATATTAATAAATATATAGGTGTATGTGTGTGTGTGTTTGCATATATGTGTGTCTGTCTGTCTATCGGTCTGTGTCGGAGTGTGTGTGTATGTGTGTGTGTGTATGTGTGTGTGTGTGTGTGTGTGTGTAAATTTACTATGTGTTGTGTTCGTCCACATGTAGGCCTATGCAGTGTATACGTGTGACCGGTGAGCATTTATAAATATGTGTACGTAAGAGTGTATGTCAGTATATAAAAGTGTATGTGAGTGTGTGTATAAAAGTGTATGAGAGTGTGTAAATGAGAGTATATGTAAATGAGTATACAAGAGTGTATGGGAATACGTATGAGTGTGGGAGGTTGGGTGTTAGTATATGTCGATGGTTGTCAAAAACTATAAGCGAAACAAAATCCAGTATGGTACTTACTGTGGTCCATCATCTTCAATGGCGCGTGAAGTGTAGGCTGGGTACTAATTTCTTGTCCCATAACTATTTTTTTGACATGATCTGTTTTCAGAACTTGTCTTTCATACTGATTCAGCTGTCATATTGGTCGGTCATCAAATTCACCAGGCCTGAAAGGTTGACCCTCACACCCAGCTTAATATCTAACTTCTTAAAGATATTATTTATACAGAATATGTTGTGTGTGTATATACATAAGCATACACACACGCACACAGAAACCCACAAGCGCGCGCGCACGCACAAATACATATACATACATATATACATATATATATACGCATATATAAACATATATATATATATATATATATATATATATATATATATATTGTTGTTGTTGTTGGCACTCCGTCGCTTACGACATCGAGGGTTCTAGTAGATCAGATCAACGGAACAGCCTGCTCGTGAAATTAACGTGCAAGTGGCTGAGCACACCACAGACACGTGTACCCTTAACGTAGTCCTCGGGGATATTCAGCGTGACACAGTGTGACAAGGCTGACCCTTTGAATTACAGGCACAACAGAAACGGGAAGTAAGAGTGAGAGAAGGTTGTGGTGAAAGAGTACAGCAGGGTTCGCCACCATCCCCTGACCGCGAGTCCGTGAGTCCGCTGACCTAACCACTGGGTTATATACACATACACACACACACACACACACACACACACACACACACACACACACATATATATATATATATATTAAGGATTTCGTTTAGCCAGCGGGGTGACAGCTTTCAAAAGCTACAACAATACGATGTGTAACAATATCTGATACAGTGACAGAGTGAATTCCGATGACATCACATTTTCATACTTTCAACACGAATACCCTCATCAGGACCATGTCTACAACAATAGACGCGACATCCTCACCACTAACTCTCATCGCTGCCGCTGCCTCCGCTATTATCATCATTAATACCGGCTCAGTGGTTAAAGAGTTCCGGATCGGGTTGTGTGTTGTGTTCTTGAACAAGACATTTTATTTCACGTTATTATAGTTCCCTCAACTGTAGAAACGAGTCGTGGTGTCACTGGTGTCACTGGTGCCAAGCTGTATCGGCCTTTGCCTTTGCCTTGTACAACATTGGTGGTAAGGAAAGAGGAAGCTGATACGCATGGGCGACTGCTGATCTTCCATAAACAACCTTGCCCGGATTTGTGCCTCGGAGGAGAATATTCTAGGCGCAAGCTCATAGTCATTCGTGAATGAAGGATGTCTTTACACTTCCCTTTTACCAGTTTAACACAATTACAAGCATTTCATTACGATATCTTCAATCCATCCAAACCATCTCCAAATAGCAAGTTATTGTCAATAGGTAACCATCATAAAATTGGCGTGTTCAGTATGTACGCCACCACTTTTATCATCATCCACTTGATAGTATATATACAATTAACGCCGTCCTCCACCTCCTCATTATCATCACTGTTTAATGACATCCACCCAGCAGTACATGTACATTCATCGCCGTATTCATAATCCTCATCATCATCATCCCCATCGCCATTATCATCGTCGTCATCGTCGTTAATACTGTCTTCCCCATCATCGTCGTCGCCATCATTATAGGGATCATCATTATCGTTATCGTCATAATTGTCGTCATCGTGACCGTCGTCATCGTTTTAGATATTTATTTATTTGTTTATTGCCCATAGCGGACAAACAGAGGTGACAAACAAGGACAGACAAGGAGATTAAATCGATTAGATCGACTCTGTTGAGTAACTGATACTTATTTAATCGACCCCAAAAGGATAAAAGGCAAAGTCGACCAAGGCGGAATTTGAACTCAGAACGTGAAGACAAATGAAATACAGCTAAGCATTTCGCCCGGCGTGCTAACGTTCCTATCATCCTCAGCATCAACATTAAACATTTTAACCAACAACACTGCAACCAAATTTTATTTGAGATCCATTATAATCGCGTCATCATTTTCATACAATGGCCCAACTTTACAAACAAGTTAAATATCCTTACTTAGTTTTATCCATCGTAATATATAACTTTTATTGTTTTAATTATGAAAGTAATTACAGGAAAAAAAAATTTTCACTGGAGTTCGAGTCTAGTTTAGGGCCAAGTACTGAAAAACAGCCCACACTCTATTTGTTCTACCAGAACATTGACACAGCCACCACATTTAACAAGCCACCTGATCTGTCATCATCACAACTCCTCGATTACCACACGACATCCATGCGCTCTCACTAAAAGCTCTTTTAAAATCAAACAATAATTATCCTTTCTACTATAGGCACAAGGCCTGAAATTTGGGGGAGGGGACAAGTCAGTTACAAGACGTTTGTCCTCAGTTCTCTTATCAGTAGAAAAGACAACAAAAAAATGCTACCAAAAGACACATCCAAAGCTGTCACCTTCATAACAGCAGCAACCACTACCACAACTACTACTACTACTACTATCATAATTGCTGACACTGCCTCAGCTACCATATGTACCACTGGTTGTAACACTACTAGTAGTGCTACTACTACTCTTATTGATATTACTTAAGGCGGTAAGCCGCTGAGCTGGAAGAATCGTTACCACGCCGGGCGGAATGCTTAGCAGCATTTCGTCCGTCTTCACGCTCTGAGTTCAAATTCTGCAGAGGTCGACTTTGCTTTTCATCCTCTCGGGGTTGGTAAATTAAGTACCAATGAAACACTGGGGTCGATGTAATGGGCAATATTTCAGGCCTTGCGCCTTTGTAGAAAGGATTATTATTACTAAGGCGGTGAGCTGGCAGAATCATTAGCATACCGGACAAAATGCTTAGTGACATTTCTTCCGTCTTTACGTTCGGAGATTGATTTGCCGTTTCATCTTTTCGGATATAATAGTAATAGTTGTCGTACTACTACCGATACTAATACTATTTCTACCAGTACTACAGCTAGCACCAACATTTCTCTATATCTATATTTTCAGAACGAATGCTTCCACCCTAGCTAACTACACACAAACACATACACACACACACACACTCACACACACACACACACACACACACACACACACACACACACACACACACACACACACACACACGCATGCATCATAGAAAACAGACTATCAATATCCTTTTCCATCACCCCCATCTCCACTACCACAGTACCATTTCCTTACCTGACAGACATACCCTCCTATCCAGCCTCTCTCGGTGTCAACCCTACCACGTACTTGGGTGGGCGGTGTCATTCTTTCAGTGTCTCTTATTTGTTTAGCTTTAAAGGTTTATTTACTTATTGGCATTTTTGTTGATTATTTTATTGTAGTATTTGTCTATATATTTTTGTATTTTAGGATATATGTGACTCAGTGTATGTATGCGTGTGTAGATGTGTATGTGTGTATGTATTTGGGGGTTTGTGCGTGATCGCGTGGGTGTATGCGTAAGCGCGTCAGTGTATATTCGTATGTATACTATGTTTATACACAGACACACACACCACACGCACACATATATATATTCATATATATGTATGCATGTGTGTGTGTATGTGTGTCTGTATGTGTGTATGTGTATGTTGTGTGTGTGTGCGCGTGTCTGTATGTGTGTATGTGTGTGCGCGTGTGTGTGTATGCATATACATACATACAGACAGACATACATATATATATATATATATATATATATATATATATATATATATATATGTATGTATGTATGTATGTATATGTATATATTGATATTAATATTGGTATATACGTATATTTAAATACGATGATATACTTAAACAAATATTTACATACGCGTAGGCGTATAATAAATGTATATATATATATATATATACGCACATATACACACTCATAAATATATATGTTTACGGGCATATATGGTTATGTATACGTGTGTGTTCATCAATAGACATATGTACAAGTTTTCACATGCGTAAGTCCCCGTCCAATTGTATTGAGAACGCTGGAATAGCATTAAAACATAACTCCCGGTTTAAGGTCATGTGTTATTTTGTTTCGCCCGTTTAGGCTGTTATATCCCTGATTGTTGAAGAAATAATCAGATCAGTAGCTTCTGATCGGGTAGCAGTCAGGCACTAAAACCATAAAATCAATATTACACACGTATTCAGCTGATGCTATATATTTTGATATATATATATATATATCTGTGGATTAAGGCTAACATTCCATTCGTGCTTAGGAAACCCTTAACAATTATCAAACACATCACAAGGAACATCGGTGTTCGTCTCCATGTTACACTGAAAAATCAAAATGCGGACGAACACCGATGTCCTGCGCGATAGCTTTGATAATTATTAAGGGTTTCCCCGACATGAAACCAATGGGAGCCTTAATCCACAAATAAAGAATTCTCTATCCACCAATGTCGGGTTGAGTACTCATTCTCACTGTTCGATATTTACGTACACACAAACACACATACACACACACATATACACACACACATACACATATATATATATATATACATATATATACACATATATATATATATATATATGTATGTATGTACATACACATATGTATGTGTATATATGTGTGTGTATATGTATATATATACGTATATATATAAATATATATATATATATATATATATATATATATATATATATATATATATATATATATATATATATATGGATATATATATATATATATATATATATATACATATATATATATATATATATATATATATATATATATATATATATATATATATATATATATATATATATATATATATATATATATATATGTGTGTGTGTGTGTGTGTGTATGTATGTATATATGTATGTATTTATACACGTCAGACATCGTTTCGAGTACGCGGTATTGACAAATCACAAGGATGACAAAATATTAATGTCTATCGCTCCTGTAACGGGACCTGATGCGAGTTATCTCGCTTATCTATGATTTCCATGTGTTTTAACACCAGGCAGATTCATGAGAATATATTCTCGTACGCCTACAATCGCAGACTTCCCACGAATTGACAAAGCACATATCAAAAGTGTATGTATGTTCGCTATTTTGTGTGTGCGCGCGCGTGTGTGTATATATATATACATTTATATATACATATATATACATATATTTTATATATATATATATATATATATATATATATATATATATATATACATTGGTATGCCTATATAAAAATAGACATATATACATGCATACACATTCAGAAACATACATGCACGCGCATACACACACACATATACACACATACACACTCATATCTACATATGCATGTATGCACATATGTATGCATATATTTATTGTGAAGCACCAGCCAACTTCACAAATTTGAATCTACTCTCAGAATGAGTGCTCGGCCATTTGCAGGTTAATTTCACAAGGAGGCTGTTCCATTGACCGGATCAACTCTCGTCGTCATAACCGACGGTGTGGCAGCCAGCTAATGCGTGATTTATGCAAATCGTTGTACCCCATTTTGTAAAGTCATATGTGCCTATGGATATAAATTTTATTCTTACCTGTAAGTAGTTTAATCATGATATTCCAGATGTGTCTCAGTTCGATCGAGAAGTTTCCGAAGTTGTTCAGCTTACGTAGTAAAACTTCAAATTCAATGCATGCTTATACAGACATATCGGAATATCTGCTGAGTTCTCCTTGTAATGAAGGAAACCAAACATGAAACCTCTGCACAGTCGTCTGTTCTTCTTCAAGTTGTAACTAAATTACACTCACCCGTGACAAAAAATGCTACAAAATGATATGATGGTGATGACACGCATACACATGGTCACAAGTTTTCTTTGTTAATGTAATAATAACAGTGTTATTGTTTGTTTTTTAACTGTCGAAGCAACCTGGTGACCACATGTATTCGTGCGATCAAATGTATGAAGAGTTTTTTCTTTATTTCTCAATATAAAACATATTAGGAATCAACTAATATTGTTTCCACTGTAGGCACAAGGCCTGAAATATAGTTGGGGTGTTAGTGATTTACATCGATCCCCCACCCCGCCCCAGTGCTTAGCTACTACTTTATTTTATCGACCTTGAATGGAAGTAAGTTAAAGTTGACCTAGGCAGTACTGGAATTCAGAACGTAAAGAAGAGCAAGAAATGCTGCCAAGAAGTTTGTCCGACGTTCTAACGATTCTACTAACTCGCCATCTTTGAAATTAACTCATAAATTTCTTTGGCTATACTTTATATATTCTTCACTTGTTTAATATTCTTTCTTATATAGCTATGTAGATTCGGACACAAAACGCTTTCCGTAATGGACATGGAGCCTGAAACAGTTCACCTCTAAGTTGGCCAACGAGTACTGGTATTTGATCTCTTTTGAGAAACATCAACCTCTAATTTATTTCGAACAGTGAACCACTAATATCTTATCTGACACATACCCTCTCAATAGTTTATCACACAATATATCTACTTGTTAGGTCCAATTATGCTAAAGTGAACAGCTTCCATTGGTTTCACCAATACCTTAAACAAGATATTTAACTGTGTTAGTAGGTTAATGGGACTGATATTGTATATATTTTCTGTACACACGTGTCTTTTCTCAGTAACGTGACCACTGACTAGATCAAATATCTGAGAATGTTTCTCCTCAGCTGTCTGCTGAAATAACCTATCAGACAGAAGTAAAGGTTTCTGGTGGTTACGCATGTACTTGGTTGCTTTTATGGCTAACCGACATCAGTATCTAAATACATTTACTCTCTCTCTCTATCTCTCTCTTTCTCTCTCTCTCTCTCTGTCTCTCTGTCTCTCTCTCTGTCTCTCTCTCTCAAACACACACACATAAAATACACACTCAAACATACACGCACGGACGATTATATTGTATGTATACACACCTAAGTGAAGGCGCATGGCTTAGTGGTTAGGGTATTCGGCTCACGATAATCAGGTTGCGAGTTCGATTCCCGGCGGCGCGTTGTGTCCCTGAACAAGAAATTTTATTTCACGTTGCTTCGGTTAACTCAGCTACCAAAAATGAGTAGTACTAATATTTCAAGTTAATTTCATAAGCAGGCTGTTCCGTTGACCGGATCAACTGGAACTCTCGTTGTCGGAAGCGACGGAGTACCAGTGCCACACACAGTTGTGAGACATAATAGACTTAAATTTAACTTCAAACCCATTACCTTTGACTTTCTTCCCTCCAGCCTCGCAGCAAAGTTCTCCAGGAGTGTTTGGGGGAAGATATTACAGGAAAGCATCAAAGCTAATCAAAAGAATTGATTGCCTATTGAATTTCTTGTCATGTCGCATCTCTGTCTGAGCAAAATATCTTTGTCGCTTCTTAACTCACCTTCCAGCTTACCTACAAGCCCTTTACACGCTGAATCACACCAATTTTATGTATATTCGACCTCTAATTTTTTTGTTACAGCGTCCCTAGATCCACTTGTAACTAAATCAATAAATCTATCAGCGACATATTACCCACGTTACCTAAAACTTTACAATCAAGTCCGGTTGGATGCTGAAGAAATGAAGTACACGCAAAATAGTTACGCAGAGCTTTTATTCCCATTCTAAGGTTCATTTTAATATATTATATAAGCAAATTCGCTTGCTATGTTGCTCTAGGGAAACATTTATAACACGGATTTGCTGCTTGCAAAAGGTTGTACTAGCATCACTGAGGATAGCTAATCAACAAACGAATATTGTTAAATTTTTCCTACCACTTGGAGCTTTTCAAATTTTCACTAGATTATTTTCAAAAAATGTAATTCTAAAGGAGTTTTGCATACTGATGATGAAAATCGCATTCATTCTGTTTTATAGAAATTAATCATAGTAAAGTTACAATTGTTTAAAATTATGTAATTTTAGCCAATCGGCAACCTTTATTGCCAGGCATATCAGATGTTTCAATTGTTTGTCCCCCATGGGAACAACACATTCGAAACCTACTGGAAATAGCAACTAGATTTATCTTAACATCATATTGTTTGAAAAATATAAAAAGGACGTAACAGTGTGCCACAACATCCTTTATTACCTCCCTTGAAGCAGATTCTAGTACTTTCCACTTGTTGAGCAATAGTAACATTTAAATTAAAAATCAGTCTCAAATGGACTTGCTTTTTTTTTTAATCTTTTCAAATGATAAAATCGTTTACAAAGTTTAACGGAAAACGGTGGTGATGACAAACAATCACAACGTCCGGTATGCTTGATAATGTAGACTGCCGATTGGCTAAAATTGCATAATTCTAAACGTTTGTGAATCTTTTATTTTCAAATTCTAGAGAAAACGAATGCGATTTTCGTCATCAGCATGCAAAGCTACATTAAAACTACAATTTATGAAAATAATCTGGTAAAAATTTGAAAAACTTCAAGTGAATGGAAAAAGTTTAGTAACGAACTTTTTTAAACCTTCCAAATATATATGAAAGTTTATTCAATATCAATCCTTAGTTATTTGGAAAACATGTACACTGAAATCATATATGAACTGATCATTCAACTGATCCCCTACTTCCTAAAAGTACTTACCTTGTTCCAAATGTTGAAGCCATTACTATTACTTTTATCTTAATAAATTTATTGTGATGTTACCATCAGATTTATAAAGGCGGCCCAGATAATAAAGCAGATATTTTGATACTGAGCAGATATTAATTTCGTTCATTAATGACTGAATTCAAACCAGTCATTTAGCTTCGATTTTACATTTTATACCACCGTTGGACTGCAGGAAATATTTACTATATTCCGTTCAATAGAAAACAACTACTTCAGCACATCATCTGGGAGGAGGTAGGTACAAAATTTATTAAGCAATAGGAATTTATACGAGGTTAAGGAGCCACCAACTTTTCTACTCTAGGCACAAGGCCCGAAATTTTGGGGGAGGGGGCCAGTCGATTAGATCGATCCCAGTACGCAAATCGTACTTAATTTATCGACCCCGAAAAGATGAAAGGCAAAGTCGACCTCGGCGGAATTTAAACTCAGAATGTAAAGACAGAAGAAATAACGATTTTGCCAGCTCGTCACCTTCTAACCAGGGTGCACTGGAACCTAAATAACGGGATGGTCAGACAAAAACAAGAGGACTTTTCGTTTAGAATATAGGATAAATAAATTTAAATAACGTATATTTGAAACAACAACCAACATAAGATGATTTCTATTCGCATACTGTTTAATTTTCAAGACCACCTGAAAAAAATTACTTTATTCATTTAAATAAATGTCAACAGCTATTACTGTGGGAAGAAATGAGCCCCGAATTCCACACATGCTTACTTACATCAGTAGGTTTAGATTTAAAGAAAGAGAAAAAAAAAACTAAGTGACCCAGATTTCGTAGATTAAACACCAATGCATAAATTGTTGGCGACTAAATAATAGCTGGACAAGAGAGAAAGGGTTTGCGATTAAAAATAATACAAACGGTTTGAGGGAGAGAGGAACTGGTTGTCAATGTTTTATCGTGAAATCAAGTGGTCGTGTATATTTTTTCTTAAGCTTGCAGTAACTTGATAAGGCTTTGAGCAATGTTAAAACGTTTGGACCTCACTTGGCAAGCAGAAATGTTCTGTTTTTCTAACATAAACATATGCATTAAGAACAGAGGTTGATGCATATAAATGTACGTAGATATACATACATACATACATATATATATATGTATATATATACGCAAACAGAAACGAGTAGTAATACAAAACACATAAACACGAATGGCATGGCTTTTTATACGTACGCATATACTTACGCTCAGATAAGTGTGTATGTATGTATAAATACACACACATACACATATCTAAGTGAACGCATGCATGTATAAACTTGTAAATACATGTATATATCTGCGTAGAAATACATTTCTAACCACCTTTATCATTGTTTATATACATAGACATGATTGTGTGTGTGTGTGTGTTTCTGTTAATAGTTTGCTTTGAGTGGCGATCCCTTCATCAACGATTTGGTATATTCCGACACAATTGCTTCTTCATGTGGTGTCGAACTGCGAAGAATGTTGGACTTGCTAGGCACATATAGCAGTACACTTTTGTTTATCTTCCTACTATTGATGCTGTCATCACACCAAACCAAGGGTAATTTGAACTACCGTAAACATGCAGAATATATTTCGTTTTACCACTTGTTCAGGAATTTTTTTGATCTTCACTCGTAGCCACAGCGAATTTTTTTTTTCTTTTCTCAATACCAGTATTAAATCTATGATGCCTTACTATCTACTTCTGCGTATAGTTCAACAACTACCGTTAGCCTTTTTAAGCTCTAATGCGTCGGAGGTATAACAGCGTAAATCTAGTTTCAAACCCATGACATCTCACCTCAATATTTGCGCTACATGAGGCAGTGAGGTGGCAGAATTGTTATCGCGCCGGATAAAATGCTTAGCAGATTTTCTTTTGGCTCTTTACGTTCTGAATTCAAATCGAACCGAGGTCAACTTCGCCTTTCTTCATTTTGTAGTCAATAAAATAAGTACTGGTCATGTCCTGACTAGTAATCGTCTTCCCCATTGCCTCAAAATTGCTAGCCTTGTGCTAAAATTACAAAGAAATATTCGTGTCTCATACGCCTATAACTTGTTCATCCATTATCTGCCTTTTTTTCGAGTGTGCAAACCATATTGCATTCTTGAACAGAAAATCGATTGAGATCTTTTCCTTTTGGCCGGCACATAGAAAAAATAATTTTTTGTAACTAAACACTTTCAAATTTCGTATACTGCTAGAATGTGTCATTTAAAACCTCATTTACTCTTGGCGTTTTTAAGAAAATTCTTTATTTTCGAAGTTATTTCGAAGGTATTTCGGTAATTTCAACCAATCAATGACGTCTATTGAGGTGAAAACGATTACTGCCAAGAGTAAATGATGTTTTAAATGAGACATTCTACCAGTATACGAAATTTGAAAGTGTTTAGTTACAAGAAATTATTTTTTCTATGTGCTGGCCAAAAGGAAAAGATCCATTCGATTGCTGTAGCACTACAATTTCAAATAAAACAAATAGTATATATATATATATATATATATATATATATATATATATATATATATATATATATATATATATATATATATACGCACATATATACATATATATCACGTGACCGACCAGACTATCAGATGATGTTACATATCGCTGGTCACAATGCATTTTGCATCGTTTTAGCCTTCGACTGACGCTACCCGACCTGCTAGGCGAGAAAGCTAACATTTCCATCCCCTCCAAACATGCGCGCGCGCATACATATATATATATATTTGTAATATTTCTAAATTTGCAAATATTTTTCAAATAATACGGTGGATCGAGCACTATACAAAAGCATTAATCGTTGCTTCTTTAATATCCCATCACTAAATAGTCCCTGCTTAGGCGAAACAAACAAGTAACTATTACATTTTTTATAGTTTTGCAAGCAAGCATTAGACATCCAGCAGCGATGATTGTGAGGCAGAATATTACAAGGATTCAGCTGGCTGGCTTCTTTTTCTTTGACAACACTGATTCAAAATGGGAAAATTATTGTTAACCTGCCGTGAATAAAAAAAATATTGTTTTACAACAAAGTCATATCCCTGCGATAATTATGGTAGTGGATCACGGGATTTTAAAGGCGGCGAGCTGGTAGAAACGTTAGTACGTCAGGTCAGAAGCTTAACACTTTGGCTTTACGTTGAAGGCTTAAATTTTTGTCGAGATTGATTTTGCTTTTTATCCTTTCTGTTGACAAAATAAGGACAAGTTAAAAACTGGGATCGATGTAATCGACTGGCCGCCCCAACCCCTACGCCTCACATACACACAAATTTCAAGCTTTGCGCCTATAGGAGATCGAAAAAGAAAAGGATCACCAAAGGTTCAGACTGATACAAAACTTTGTACATTATTTCAGTTCAGTTACTTTTCGGCTCATCGTCGGCCAGAGATTAATTTCAGTCTCCTTTATAATTATTAGTTTTTTTTTGTTTTTTTTTTGGCTGTTTTATTTTTTATTATTTATTTTTTTTTTTTGCTGTTTTATTTTTTATTATTAGTTTTTTTTTTTTTGTTCCTGCAGCATTTAAAAAAAAACATCTGTTGAAACCGAAATGTAGTTATGGAACAAACTAAGGCGGTGGACTAATAGAATCGTTAGAGCGTTGGACAAAACGCTTTGCGATATTAATTCCCGATCTGCACCTTCAGAGTTCAAATTTCGCCTAAGTCAATTTTGTCTTGCAATCTATCATTATCGATAAAATAAAGTGTCAGTCGCGTCCATCTCCCCTTGGAATTGATGTTCTTACGCCTAAACAAGAAGCCATTAGAGAAACGAAATAATATAGTTTTATTTGTTAAAAACAGCACTGTCACCGCATTTTTATTTCTATTCCATCTTTTATATACCACAATGATTCTTATAGAATTCACAAATAAATTTAAAAGGTAACAAATGACATCTAGTAGATGTGTACGTGTGTGTGTATGGATGGGGTGGGATTGATAGAATTGTTGGGGATTCCGACAAAATGTCGGATATTATTTCTTCATAATATCCCTGATTATTTGTTGAGCGCGTTTTGTGAAAAACTATATAGCTTACACAATTTGTGAGATACTCTGTTGAATATGTATATTCGTTTATCGTCGCTCTCTCTCTCTCTCTCTCTCTCTCTCTCTCTCTCTCTCTCTCTCTCACTCTCTCTCTCTCTCTCTCTCTCTCTCTCTTCTCGTACGCACGCACAAATATACATTGCATGTACAGTTAGATTGCTATTGTTGAGTTAGGCACTACTCGTACAATATAATTGCACATTCTGTTTCCATTATAATGCTATCCACAATGGAGAAACGTACGTAGGGAACAACAAATGATACGGTATAAACTTGAGTTTATCAAACACACAAACAGACATATGTGTGTGGGTGTATTTGTAAATGCATGTATATGTGTGTGTGTATATATATATACATATATATATACATACATGTAAACATATATATGTGTGCGTGTATGTACACTTAGTCGTGTTAACAGAGAGATGTGGGTTCGAGTCCCACGCGGATAGGAAAGCATTCTTTTTTTTGTGTCGAGGGCTTATATGCCTCTTTATTAGACTATTTTCCTTAGTCATTGCACGGTGATCGCCATAAGCTTTAAGCTTATATAAAAATACCATTATTATTATTTACAAGATTGTAAAAACGGCACCGTGTAAAAAACCATTCGAACCGAAAGCATATAGAAAGGTTGTTCAGGTAAAATCTAACACGAACTACTATAGTTCTTAAATATGACCGAAACGAGTGGGCTGATTCGCTGGTGTAAAGGTAATACATTTAGTCGCGTTATCAAAGAGATGTGGTTTCGAGTCCCACGCGAATGGCAAGACCTGCATTTTGTGCCGATGGCTTATATGCCTCTTTATTAGACTATTTTCTTTAGTCATTACTAGGCGATCCCCATAAGCTTTAAGCTTATATAGAATTACCATTATTATTATTTACACGATTGTAAAAACGGCGCCGTATAAGAAACTATTCGCACCGAAAGCATATATGTATATATATAGATAGATAGATAGATAAACATTTGTGCAAGTTTATCTACTAGCTCATTCATTTTACAGCGTTTAGAATTTCTATGGGAATGTATATATGACATACATGAGACAGACTAAGTTTACATGATATATCTATGCAAACTATTATCAATGTACAGTCATACCGTCGTGTCTACTGTGAAATATCAATGGATTCGATTGCTGATTTATTCATTTTGTACTATGCATATGTAAGTATATTCATACATACATACATACATACATGTATATATATATATATATATATATATATATATATACATTTATTCATTTTCTTTATATGTATATGCTCACATATACATGTGTAAATATTGGTATATATGAGTATATTTGCATATATGTATATACATATATGTGTGAGTGTGTTTGAATGCATGTGTGTATATCTAAGTATATATGTCCATATATATGTACACTGTGTATTTATTCAACGCTTCATATATATTTCTGCACATAGTATCTGTATGTACCCATACGCATTATGCATCTCAGTGCATGTACATATGTACATATATACATATATATGTACATATATATCCACGCATAAATGCACACCTACACACGCACATACACATACATACACACATACACACACACACATATGTATATATATATATATATATATATATATATATATATATATATATATATATACACATACACACACACGTGTATAAATCTCTATACATTTTCGGCATAACTCTGCTTGGTACACATGTAAATCTGTATAGCTTGCTGATACTATTTATTCAATGGTGTGTTTCAGATAGAGAAAATGAATTGCTGCTTCATATAATAGCCGATCCTCCTTTTTCATGTTTACTGTTGTCTACATTTAAAACTTCCATTTATTCGCAGCCGGCCTTTCCGTTTCAACGACATTTTGTTGTTCTTTATTTTTCAATTTGATATTCACTACATTCCACCCGAATACACCGTTTTCTTCTATTTATTATAGTCTTTTAGCTTTTTAGCTTTACATTGTTTTGTGTCTGTTAATATTAGTTTTAGTGTTTTTGGCATTATTTATTTATCATTATTATTATTATTATTATTATTATTATTATTATTATTATTATTATTATCATTATTATTATTATTATTGTCAATATTATTGTTGTTGTTGTTTTGTCGCTGTTGTTGTTGTTAAATTTCTACACCATTTCAAATGTTTAAGTAAATCTTGAACTGAATCTACAGAGAGAACTTAAAGTGACTAGTACACTTTCTGTCTATGCATGAATGTACGTATGCATGTATGTATGTATGTATATGTGTATGTATGCATGCATGCATGCATGTATGTATACACACACACACACATATATATATATATATATATATATATATATATATATATATTACAAAAAAAAAAAAAGTTACTCAGAGATCTGGATGGTTGTAGATTTACAGAGTTTTATTTATATGTTATGTTTTTATAAATCATATATTAGCGCTTGCATTTACTCTAATAGATTCTTCAGATTTGAAGAATCTATTAGAGTAGATGCAAGCGCTAATATATGATTTATAAAAACATGTGACATCTTAATAAGAATCTGTAAATGTACAACCATCCAGATCTCTGAGTACCTTATTATTTTTTCAAATATATAATACCTGTACATCACCTCTAAACCTTCTAATATATATATATATATATATATATATATATATATATATATATATATATATATATATATATATATATATATATATATATATATGTGTGTGTGTGTGTGTGTGTGTATGTATGTATGTATGTATCATTGTAACTACACGCGTGCTGTCGGTGTTTTTTGCCCCCTTTTTCGACTTTTCCGTTTTCATTTCCGACGAAGAGCTGTGCTCGAAACGCCAAAAACTCTCGTTTTACCGAACGTCAAACTAATAGGTTTTATGTGCGCGACTTCTTTCTTCCTGTTTATTATTGCTATTTATAATGTGTGTTTATTTATTTAACTGTGTGTGTGTGTGTGTGTGTGTGTGTGTGTGTGTGTGTGTGTGTGTGTGTGTGTGTGTGTGTGTGTGTATGTATATTCTTTTATTCTTTAACTTGTTTCAGACAATTGACCGCGGCCGTGCTGGGGCACCGCCCCCCTCTCTCTCTCTCTCTCTCTGTCTCTCTCTCTCTCTCTCTCTCTCTCTCTATATATATATATATATATATATATATATATATATATATATATGAATGGATGTGTGTATTTTCCCTTGTTTACAATTAACACGGGAAAAATAGATAAACAGTTACCAGGGCAGCAAAAAATCACAAAAATAATAAGGCCATAACACCCTGTTTGTAAAGATAGAAACTCCGTGTTGATGTGAAATATTTTGTATAATATACATAAATAAATAAATGGAATTAAACGCAGGTTTTTTACTTCTTTTACTTCTGACATATGTTTTGAAGACAACATTGGTATTATTCCAAAGGAATAAAATGGTGTAAAACAATGTAATCTTCTCATCAGGGAAAGAAAGAAAGAAATCAAACTCATCGATAAGAATTTTTAACAGAATGTGATGCATGAACGGAACGCTATTAAATGTTATTAAAAAAAAAACGTTAGAAGATATAACGTCAAAGGTAGCTTATAGAAAGAGAATGGGTAAAGGAAAGAAATAATAAGAAAACTAATAAAGGAGAAATATAGAGCGATATGTGAATTAAAATAAAAGCTTAAATGCTTGGAAATAGATATATCTAGTGGAAGTGAAATGTAAGAGGAAAATCAATGTTCAAATTATATATAATGGTAGATATCACTTATATGAACTGAAGGTATGTTTCTGCCAATGATTACATCGATAAGCACGCTCTGTAAATGTATTTACAGGGGGATTCTTAGAAAATAGAGGAGAAAATTGTTCATTACTACAGAGTTGGCAGAATTCTTGCCCTTTATCGTATGGGAATGAAATGGAGAGAATGAACCAATCTAAATCAAATTGTTTATTATGGTCTTTTAGATAAACATCCATCACATTCTGTTAAAATGACTTATTGATGAGTTTGGTTTCTTTCTTTCTTTCCCTGATGAGAAGTTTACATTGTTTTACACCATTTTATTCCTTTGGAATAATACCAATGTTGTCTTCGAAATATGTGTCGGAAGTAAATGAATTTGAATAACACCTGCGTTTAATTCCATTTATATATACATATATATATATATATATATATATATATATATGGCAGCTGATGAAGTGGGTGTTTCTATGTGGCCTGCTTGTTTGTTGCACCTTGTTTACCATTTTGTCCTTGTTCTTTTGCCACGTCATGTACCCAGTTATGTATCTATATGTACATGTAGATGAACGTATATACATACATGTACATATATATGCATATACTCATATATTGTTTATATATATATATATATATATATATATATATATATATATATATATATATATATATATATATATGTATGTATGTATGTATGTATGGATGTATGTATATTCGAAACGACGATTTTACGCACAATACCCCAACCATTAGGTCACGCACCCTCATATAGACAAGAAGAAGTCGAAAATTATCCACAATTTCAACAAAATTTTGTTTGACATGGCTGCAATACCTTCAATGCTTGTGTGCTAAGTAGTGGTGCTTTTACGGTCAACTGACAGGTTTTGATCTGTATAACACAAGTTTTCTTTCTTGTATTACAAAGTTAACATCGCCGATCCGTTGGCAGTGTACATCAAGGAAGCACAAAGAATAATCCCATTTCTCTGGTCTGAAATGTGTGAGGGACTGAAATTCATCGCAACCTCTCAGTGCCTTATATGCACATTGTTCTACCGCATAGAAATGTGTATGAGTGGATCGAGGAGTTTAAAAAATGGCTGGACAAAAGTGAAGCAGGAAGAGGAAGTAGGGCGCTCATCAACCGCCACCATTGATGTGAAGATTCAAAAAGCTCGAGAGATGATTCTGACGAACCAAAGGGTGACTATCGATGAGGTAGCATGTTCTCTGCAAATTAGTCATGGTTCTGCGTATGAAACTGTCCACGACAAGCTTCGCTTTTATAAAGTTTCTGCAGGGTGGGTGCCAAGAGAGCTAACCGAAGCACATAATTGCAATCGTGTGGATATCTGTCAACACTTATTCGACCACTACAATGATGAAGGCGAAGCTGCTTTCGATAGAACGGTCACAGGAGATGAGATCTGGGTCCATCTCTTTGGACCAGAATCCAAAATGCAGAGTATGGAATGGAAACACCAGGAATCGTCCGCAAAAAAAGATTCAAGACGCAAACCTTCTGCAGAAAAAGTCTTGCCAAACGTTTTTTGGGACACAAAAGGGCCTATAATGGAACATTACGTGGGAAAAGAATACTACAGTCACTAGTTAAGACTGCAGTGAAATTCTGGCGAACAAACTGAAACCAGTAATTCTCACCAAACACTGAGGTCTATTATCAAAGTAAGTGCTATTGTCACACGACAACGCACGCCCACATATGGCTGTCCACACTGTTGAAACCATTGTAAAACTTGGTTTTGATTTGCTAGAAACCCTACATACAGTCTAGATTTCGCTCCTTCTGACTATCACCTTTTTAGACTGTTTAAGCATCCTTTACGAGGTTGTCAAGAAGAAGCGCCGAAAGTGGTGCATAACTGGCTGCCGACCAGCTGTAAACTTTCTTCTTCGATAGAATAAGTAAGATTGTGGACCATTGCAAGAAGTGCATCGTAAAGCAAGGAAACTATATCGAAAAATGTTGTAAGTATTCAAACTCTGCTTTTGTTTTAATAAATTTCACTGACTAGCGAAGAGTTGTGAAAAAATAAAGTTGAAATTTCTCTCCTTCTAAGGCAAAGGAGCATAACTGATATTATTTATGTTTTGTAACTAATGTTTCTCAACGATAAATGAAAATAAATGAAATAAGTAACAGGTTTATACGCTTTAAATTTATTTACATTGTGTTTATGCTTCCTTTGGAATAGTCCACCCATATTCGTTATTGTTATGTGTAGGCTTGTTTAATTCAATAGAATTTGCTATTCTGTGTTGATGTTTTTGCTTCTATTTGCGTCTACTGCACTATTGGTTCATTCCTATGAGCAGTCCTTGCGTATTATGTTGTACATAGTGATTGCAGTAATGCCATTGCTCATAATAAGTTATAACAATGTGAACCATATGAGTCACTAGTGATAAGTGCCATATCTACTGCACTGTTACAACACACAAGACTTGTGTAACATATTTTAATAGTTTGGCGGCACAGTTGCATATAAATTATTCTTGTGCCTCTGTTTCTACCTTTAGGCTTTCGGAATTAACGTTTCTGCTGATTTGACGACTACAAGTATTCCGAATTGGGAATATCTTCAAATGTCCAGTCCAGCATTCCAATCATTGGTACTACACACAAACACACACGCACACACACATACACACACATAAACACACACACACACACACACACACACACACACAAACAAACAAACACATACTTACACATACATATACATATTCATACATATGCATACACACACATACGCAAGCACTGGCTGTGTTAGTTTTTTGAGGTCATTTCTATGAATTTAGAAAAAGACGCATAGCTAATAAAAGAAAATCTGTTTTTCAAAACAAATTGATACAAATAATTTTGAGAATCCTTTTATCATACTTATTTTATGAATCCAGCGGTAGCATCAATGGCTACTTCAATACGGGATCGCAAGCGTTGTCATGCCCGAATCAGGTGATCGTTACCAATACTAGACATATTAATGGTTGTGACTGATTGCGATCTGGTGACATAGGAGATCATGTGTCTGGGACAAACTGATCACGCAGTGGTTGCCCTAGTCTTATGAGATGGCACAGAATCTTATTGGAAGACATACTGTCTTCCGTTGCGCAATCTGTGTATCCAGGGACACACAAATTTTCTCCAACATCTGTAATAAAAAGTGACGAGGCATGACATCTCCATCGTTGCTGACGATTCACAGAACCATTACAGTTCCTGGGAACTTAATATGCATGACTAGTGGATGCACATTCGGGTCCCAATCTGTTTCAGTGGATAACCTTTATACATATATATACGTAAAGTAATAAGCTGGCAGAATCGTTAGCACCCCAGACGAAATGCTTAGCGGCATTTCATTCAACCTTACGATCTGAGTTCAAATGCAGCTGAGACCGATTTTACCTTTCGTTGTTTTGGCGTGAGATAAGTACCCGATGTGTCCTTTCCCACCGAATTCTAGGCCTTATGCTTAATTTTTTGAGGAAGTAACCAATTGTTTCAATCATGGGAGGAATAGTGTAGTATTGTATTTCTTGTTGGTGGGTTCCATTTTCAGATATCTGGGTTGTATTTGTGTGATGTGGTGTTGATGGACGGTTTGGTAGAATTGTTTATATCTTTGTCCGTTTTTGTATTAATGCTGGCAACGCTTATGTATTTGTCTGTGCGTCCTTATATGTTAGTTTTAACAACCAAAATTTGAGGTTATAAAAAAATGATACTGGTGGATTTAGTTTTTGGTTAGTATTTATCTAAGAATGTTAATTTGGCTATTTGTAGGACGGAGAATGGGAAAATAAATCCTTTTATGGGAAATGGAATTCAAGGTGTGGTTGAATAGAAATTTTCTTGACTTAAGTAATTTTGATTGAAAGTCAGTTCAGGTTGTGTTGTTGAATAGAAGGGTGAGGTAGATTAGTTGATAAAGTAGATTTTATTAGAATAGGAGGCGTGTCATGTGAGGTATTGTATTGGGCTGCAAAGTCTAAGTTTGTGCTGTAGAAAGGCACTGACAAAGTAAAACACAGAAGCAAAGTGTCAGAGAGACAGACGTGCACATATATATACACCATGATTATACATATCCAGTATCCCTGCTTATGTAAAGCATCCAAGCACGCACACTGAAACGCATAATTTACAAGTGCAGTAGAACGTTGGTAATAGCCTTTTTCCTATAGACACGAGGTCTGAAATTTGGGAGAGCGGAGGCTTGTTGATTACATTAACTCCAACATTCAACTGACACTTATATTATTGACCCCCGAAAGAATAAAAGACAAAATCCGCATCGGTGGCTTTTGAACTCAAGACGTAAAGACAGACGAAATGCCGCTTAGCATTTTGTCCCGCGTGCTAATGATTCCGCCAGCTTGCCACCAAGTAATGACGTATAAAAGAATAAGCCTTTGTAGTATGTCTTAGAGTATAATTAGATTTATTTGGCTGGCTCATATTCGAAAAATTCTCAAATTTATATTACATGGTTCAGGATACACAGTTGGTAGGAAATTCTCCAAAAGTAACATCAGCCTGTAGAGACAATAAGAAAAAATATATTGGAGTTTTTATTGAAGGATACAGCAAGCAGTTTCAGTGTTTTGGTATTTCCAAGTAGGCAAATTTACAGTTACGTGATCCTAGGAGTATATATAACAAAAAATATTCCAAGTTGAAGTATGAAGGTGTCCTTACTCCTTGGTTTTGTTATTGAGTTTTTACAAAAAAGTAAAAGTTTTTATCTTCTTGAGTATAAATAGAATAGTTGTTTGTAATGTCCCTGGGGATATTGAACCCGATCTTATCGATTTTATGAAACGCTAATATTTCGATGTAGGACCGAAATATTTTGAAAAATTATAGGACATCTTCCTCATATTCGCCCAGTAACATTGGAAAGAATATATGCCAACTGAGAACTGAGAAATACACTTTGTTTCACATAAACTATAATAATAGAACTCACCCAAAAGCAGCTCTTTAACATACAGTTCCAGATATTTTATGTGAATGACCTACGCATCCTTCCGAATAGACTACAGAAAACAATTCAGGTAACTCATTGTTTAGCATTTCTATGGGGAGCTGTTATTGTGCTGAGGTATTCCATCTTGAAGGTTTGTTCGTCTTTGATACTATTTGAAGGTGATTTTTCCCACATGACTTTGATCTGCACAGAGATGATAATCTTCCAGTCTTACAAAATATGAGTGGCCATACCACTGAAAAACTTAGAAAAGACTTAAGAATATTCGCTGAGTTTTTCTGAAATATATCTGTTAATGAAAGTTTACATTGATTCTTAGGATGTAATCATAGCTTACATTTACATCTTAGACAAATTATGCACACAATATTCTTGTCTCGAAAACACCACTTCCACCAATAAACGTCACAATCTAAAATGTACATCAACACAACCTACGTGTCAGGAACCATCTGGAATTTGCTGAAATCAATTCTTCCGTTCACTTAAGTAAGCTTTACTCTCCAAAGGAGTAATATAGCGATCATCAGTTATATTACAACTGGCGGTCGCGAGATAAACTACACGGAGCAAGCAACTGACTTCAAGGGAAGTTACAATGAACACCTGTACTCATTTACGTCTAAGAACAGGAAAACGTAGCTTACGTCTCCCGACTAACCGAAAAGCTCGACACCAATGATACGATTGCGCTTCTATAACTTGAAATATTACCGAGGGAAAGCTATTTGTATTCCAGTGTAGCCACACTCTTTACGTAGCTCTGAAATGGTCCAGATAGTAAAACGCCAGCGTTATCCCTTAATAGACAATCCAATGTTAGATCTAACTGCCACAACAGGTGAGCGTTCTTTGAGAAAATAAATATTCAGCCAGTTCTCCAGCTGGATATTTAAGATTGTTACCAAGGAATACAAATTTGAGAACTTATCGATCCTACTTTGTCGATGCATAGACACCATGTCCAATAGTCTTCTTCATAATTTAATTCAATGGATCGTAACCATTTTTTGCCTGTGGACCTACTTTGATTCCTATTTTACTCCGATGGACCCTCATCGCCGTTAGATGTTTCAAAAATACCATTATAGTCTTATAATTAAATATTATTAGGAATTGTAAAAACAATTACTCTTACTCTTTTACTCTTTTACTTGTTTCAGTCATTTGACCACGGCTATGCTGGGGCACCGCCTTTAGTCGAGCAAATGGACCCCAGGACTTATTCTTTGTAAACCTAGTACTTATTCTATTTGCCGAACCGTTAAGTTACGGGGACGTAAACACACCAGCATCGGTTGTCAAGCGAAGTTGGGGGGACAAATACAGACACACAAACATATACACACACATACATATATATATATATATATATATATATATATATATACGACAGGCTTCTTTCAGTTTCCGTCTACCAAATCCACTCACAAGGCTTTGGTCGGTTTGAGGCTATAGTAAAAGACACTTGCTCAAGATGCCAGGCAGTGGGTTTGAACCCAGAGCCATGTGGTTGGTAAGCAAGCTACTTACCACACAGCCACTCCTGCGCTTGTGCATCTTAGAAGTATAATCAGTTTATTAGACATGAACTTTAGTAAAATCTTATGTGGACCCCCAAGGGTCATATGGACCCCCAGTGGACAACCACTGCTCTAATTAAAGGCCAGCTTCACTTTTTTCACCATTTGGCAAGCCTTGACTAATAAGAGTCCAGTAAGGAGCGATTTAATCAACATCTCGCAGTTACATGTCTATTCACGGTGATGCATATATAAGACTTTAGTAAGAAAATGCAGAACTTCTTTAATTATAATATAAACTTCACTAAATTCATTGAATTATCACTTCTGCTGTTTGTTAAAATAAGCGTGTGCATACGTATCTTCATACATACAAACGCGCACGTTCTCACACACATAGTACGCAATTACACACCAACACATATATATAAGCATACGCACACATATGTATGTATGCAATGCATGTGTGTGTGTGGTGAGTGTGTAAGTAAACTTTTTTTTATTTTTGCGTGTGGGTTGTGTATTCATGCTAATATATACTTACTTGTGTGTGTGCATGTGTTTGTGTGTATGTTTGTGTGTTTGTGTGTGTGTATGTGTGTGTGTGTGTGTGTGTTAGCGACAATTATGTAAGAAAGCTTGTGCAGTCATATCGACAAAAATAATAAATTATCTTTTGCAAACATTTGATATATTTGAAAGCGTATCAAATGTTGAAACAAGACGATACTCTACACCCGCAACATTTTAGGTTGTGGGGTGGAGACGAGCGTTTATGTGTTATTCTGTTATTTTCACAGCTATATATTAAGAAATCACTTAGGGTTAAACAAAGATTAAGAAGTTAGACTAGAGACAAATTTAGTTCTCTTTTCTCACATTAAAAAACCCATTGAGATACACGTTTTAAAATTGGTTCTAATTAATTATAATCTGGCAGGCAATTATTCACAGAAACAACACGATAGCGAAAGAAGTAGCACCAAAATTCAGGTTATAAATGCTACAAATGCTCAGCAAAAAAAATCCCTTACAATCTCATGTGGTGATCACATATTCATAACCTGTTATATCAGGAAAGACTACTCACCTTTTTTTTTAGTCTTAAGAATATCCTCAGATCTAATCTCTTCTACAAAACTCAAATAAGACCTCGAATAACTCTCCAACCTGTGAAACGATAATGTAACACGCACAAACATCCTATACTATTGCCATTTTGTTGGTTGGCAATTACACCCACATCCACAGACTTCAATCTTGAACTCACGATGCACTGCCTTTTCTACCTTTACTACAGAGAATTATGCTTCTCAGAGCCAAGCTATCTGGGCTTTAACTTCATGTAATACTGTTCTATTATCCTCTTTAGATCAACATGAACCATGCAATCTTGCTCAGGTGTCTCTTGGGCTCCACAATAGCCAACTAAGTTAAGTCGTATTTGAGAACCTCAAGAACCACCAAAACCTTTCCTGTACACGGTTTTACTGCTGAAGTTTACTTGCAGATGTTAAATCTGGACATAAGCCACATGAAGCAACCCAATATCAAGAACCTACGAAGGACACAGACGCAATTTTTCCTGTCTAAACTAAAAAACTGTCTAAAAGTTTGGAGAGGAAGAAACAATAGAAGACCGGACGAAATGCTTTACTGAATTTACAGAATATGACTTCTTAGTGTCGTAACAAAAATGGCAGATATTTTCAACAAAATATAAAATTAGGTGGCAGTTTTGGTATGTTGTACACTTGAGGTTTACTCTTGGTCACTCTTTAAAGTCGCATCTCATAATAAAAGTTGTTAGTATATTTATTTGCAGAGAAAACAGAGAAGAAAATGAAGTATTAAAGGGCAGAGAGGAGGGTGAAATAAAGAGCGGGTAAGAGATATAATTCAGAAATACAAAGTTCAACTTAAGTGAAATCAATATCATAAAGAGTAAGTGCATTCACACACACACACATACACACAAATAAATACACATACATATATATATATATATACTAAAAACTGAAAAACTATCTAAAAGTTTGGAGAGGAAGAAACAATAGAACACCAGACGAAATGCGTTACTGAATTTAATTTCGTCTCATTATCTTCTATATTTCGACAGATTATGACTTCTTAGTGTCGTAACAAAAATGGCAGATATGTTCAACAAAATATAAAATTAGGTGGCATACATACATACACAAATACAGGCAGATGCGTGTGTTTGCTTACATACCTATAATAGATATAAATATGCACTTATATATGTGTCCTCATGTATGTATGTGTGAATGAATAAATGGATGAATGAATGAATGACGAAATAAGAAAATAAGAAATAGAATCCAAAACAGAAAGAGCAAGCTTATGAGAAAAAAATGTGTATTGTTGCCAGACGCGTTGTTCAATGGTTGTCATAGAACAATGATAATAGAAGCTGCCTCCTTTTTAAAGACAATTTTAAACAGTTTTGGGTTACCAAAAACTAGCAAGTTTCATTACACCACCACAGTAATTTATGACCGATTTATTCGCTTTTTAACCTCACCTGATGTCTCCTCTTGCATGCGCACACGCACACGCACATATGCGCGCACGTTTGCACAGACGACATACAGATCACATGTCGACACATGTCCACGAATACAAGCATACAAGCACAGACAGCAACACTGACATAAAAGATTGACTCAAAGCATCATCACTATTATCAGGAACATATCGAGGGATTTTCTGAATTAAGGAATATCATTATCGATAATCGTACCCCACACACACACTCACATACATACATACATGCATACATACATACATCTGTATATATGTGTGTACGTGGATGTAAACATAAATATGTATATATATATATATATATATATATATATATATATATATATATATATATATATGTATATATATATATATATATATATATATATATATATATATATATATATATATATATATATATATATATATATATATATATATATGTGTGTGTATATATATATATATATATATATATATATATATATATATATATATATATACAAGTAAATATTTAAGTGTGGGTTATGTCGATACGATCGTTGAGCAGCAAAATTTCTAGTATATTCCATTTTCTATCTCTATCATTTGTTGTGTATGTGCGTGTGTGTGGTTTTGAGGGCCTGAAGTTTAAGGTGTTGCACACACGATCGTTTCCCTGACAAAGCGGTGCATTGAGATTTTGAGCTAAACAATACATCTCTCGTTGCTCTACGATCCCTTCGGCATCTGACGCGTGGAACACCGTGCCCTTGTACAGCTAATGTACAGCCGAGTTGATAAGACTGAGCTTATGCACAGCACGAACATTTGATAGAAGCGTCCACGATGTCCGTGACGGAACAATGTTGAATTTGTTGTTTGATCTACTGAGTTACCTGCTCCTGAATTAACGTGTAATTGGAAGACCATTATGCAGACATATGGGATACTATAAACATAATTCTCAGGCAAAATCTGCATGGCATGAGACAGAGTTTGATAAGGCTGTACATTTTGAATTACTCGTATAAACCGCCTTCCTCTGCGGTAGATCTATACATTTTCCATTTACACAATTTCATCATGCGTCTTCAGCAAAGGATACTCGCCGAAGATTTCACGCAAGGAGATTGAATCCAAGTTCTCGAGGTTGCTAAACTAACTTCTTAAACATTCGGCCATGTTTCCGGAGATGACATTTGTTCAAGGTGCCGCTTAGTCAGATCGAGCCTAAACCCATGTGGTTGCGAAGAGAGCTTTCTATGGCTTACCATTTTCAAACTATTGTACTAATGCAACACACATGACAGTGATATGTACAAGTAGCGTCAACATGATAATTTTAGATACATGACATATAAATTCTTAACAAAGTTTTCAACATTATTTACAAGATGCTAGTCACGTACACACACATGCACAAACACACACACAAACACACACACACACACACATTTGCAGAGGTTCTCTGGCATCTCAATCAGCAATCACATTGAGCTCTACATGTTGAAATATTCATTCAGTGACATCCAGGAAGTAAACCCAGTTAATGACAGCAACATTTTGGCAACCGGATTGAATCGTTGTTTGTTTGTTTGTGTACGTGTGTGTTCGTGTTTGTGTTTGTGTGTGTGCGCGTGTATATATATATATATATATATATATATATATATATATATACATGTTTGTGTCAGAGTGTGTTTGTGCGTGCTCTCTCTTTCTCTTACAGTATATATATAGATAGATAAATTGATAGATAGTGTGTATGTGTTTTGTATGTGTATTGCTTCTAAGTCGAAATTTAGAACATAAATTTTGACAGTACTTCAAAATTTTGGCGTAGATCAGATTTCACGGTCTGAGAAAGCTAGTCGATTGTGAAACTCCGAGGTCACTATCACCATTTCGCTTACGATATCTATTCCACTTCTGTATGTCCTGTGTTCAAATCTGTTGATGATCATCTGTAGCCTTTCTCTCTCCAGGAACGATAACAAAGTACAAATCATACACTGATATCGATACAATCAACTTCTCACCTTCTCACACATTTGAGTCATTGTATAATTATGTTAGAAGCAATTATTATTTTCATTACAAACGCGAACTCAGTGAGCTGGAAGAACCGTTAGCAAGTCGGACAAAATACTTACCGACATTTCTTTCGACTTCACCTCTAATCATTTCGGACCTCATATGTACCAGGTTTGCGCGGAGATCGCTTCAATAGACTTCTTCCTCAAAACCGTTTTAAGGCATTGGGCGGCTAAAATCGTTTGCGCATCAGATAAAATGCTTACGTTCTGGTTTCAAATCCCGATGAGGACGATTTTACCTTGTATCTTTCAGGTTCGATAAAATAAGATACAAATTAAGCAAAGGAGCAGATGTATTCAACTTGCCTACTTCTCACAAATTTGCTTGTTTTTTACCAAAAGTAGAAAATGTCAGAAAAGCGGAATCAATCTGATAATGAAATAACTTGCGGCTAATTATTACGTTTCTTTTTGATCAGGTCTCCTGAGCCACCAATGTTACTCTGCCTGTCGTTCAGTGAAGGCACATGGCCCAGTATTTAGAGCATCAGGATCACAGTCATGAGGTAGTGAGTTCGATTCCCGGACCAGGCTGTGTGTTGTGTTCTTGTGCAAGGCACTTAATTTCAAGTCGTTCCAGTTCACTCTTCTGTAGAAATAAGTTGCGACGTCATTGGTACCAAGCTGTATCGACTTTTGCCTTTCCCGTGGATAACATCGGTGAGGAGAAGGGGTAAGACTGGTGTGCATAGGCGACTGCTGGTCTTCTATAAACAACCTTGCCCGGACTTGTCCCTCGGAAAACTTTCTAGATGCAATCTCATGGTCGTTCATGACCGAAGGGTATCTCTACTCTTTCTATAACTGACTACATTGTTTCTCAAAATTCATGACATTATGCGTCTACCTAAGAAAGTTTCATTTGTACCAAATAGAAGACAATCAAAGATGCCATGTGGTATTTTAGACGAATACCTTTAGGTTTTCAGAGTACGAGATTGATCGATGTTGAATTTCAGTGAAATAAAGTCGAACGTGAAATACAAAATTGATTGAATGGATTATATCCTGATCCTAAAACCGTAATCTAATCTAATGCAAGACATATCATCATCTTTGCCATTATTATTACCTTCTAAAGCAGCAAGCTGGTATAATTGTGAGCACGCAGTACACAATTCGTAGCGGAATTTCGTCTGTGATTACGTCTGAGTTCGAATTCCGCCGAGATCGACTTTGCCTTTCATTCTTTGGCGTCAATGAAGTAAGTAC
>NC_142929.1:42936990-42946990 GCF_046866305.1 Octopus bimaculoides | reverse complement strand
GAGAATATCCTTGAACAATTTATTGCCATAGACTTAATGGCAGATTCGTTTAGAATTTTCAAAGCATTATCTAAAACGAGAGGCACCCGAATAAGGCGGGAGGGAACAACTTGCATTGCCTCCATTGAAATTATTAAGTGCAATATAGCTCACTTGGAGCACTACAACTCCAGTCTGTATTTTATTTGCGAGTATTGTTAGCACTCGCAATCTCAAAATAAAGCAGTGAATTTTATATTTTATATATATATATATGCATATATGTTTTTTTATTATTATTATAGATAGATAGATAGATAGATAGATAGATAGATAGATAGATAGATAGTAACAGGAGTGAGTAGACAAACGAAAGAAAAAGGTACGCAACACATTTAGTAGGATTTACGTGTGTTATTTAAAACAGTTTCATTCGACTCCATGTGACTTTACGTTTCGCTGGCCCGAAAATTTAAGTCGCATAGAGCGACTGTTTTAAATAGCGTGTATATATATATATATATATATATATATATATATATATATATATATATATATATATTTATATTTATACTCATATATATATATACATACATACATACATATATATATAATAATTTTCCCAGAGGATGTAGCAACCGTTACCAATATAGCATAAGAACTTACCTTAGGAGATCATTAACTAGATTCCTTAAGGGTCGTTCTCACAGTTTATATTTATATTATAAGGTTTTTAAACTTTTAAATTTTCATATTCAAAAGAGACAGAGACTTCAAATTCGATATATCGAATTTGAAGTCTCTGTCTCTTTAGAATTTTCAAAGCATTATCTAAAACGAGAGGCACCCGAATAAGGCGGGAGGGAACAACTTGCGTTGCCTCCATTGAAATTATTAAGTGCAATATAGCTCACTTGGAGCACTACAACTCCAGTCTGTATTTTATTTGCGAGTATTGTTAGCACTCGCAATCTCAAAATATATATATATACATACATACATACATGCATAAACACACACATACATATATGGGTGGGGGCATGTTTGTATGTATGTATACGACACGAATAAATATATGTCTGAGTGTAAATAGTATGTCTATTTTCCACATGAGTTCTTAACTAGGCAAAACAATTTTGTCTCAAGGTGCAGCTGAAAGGTAATATCTAAAGTTACTAAATATACATCTTGTATTACATATTTATTAAATTAGCAGACAAACAAACACAAAGAAGAGGAGAAAATGAGTGTACTTTAAGAATAGTGTCTGCTATTTAAAGAATTCTTGTCTTTCATTTTTCTTATTATTGAATCAGATGAAAATTTAAATGAAAATGAGTGTCAACATTAAATAGAAAAACAAACGCATTCATTGAAGGTTCTAACGTTACCTAAATTATCCTGCAAAACGACAAGGATTACTATTATCTGAACGATATTAAAGAACGATTTGGGTTAATCGTAATATGAACTCGGTAGTGGAAAGTCTGTTGTCAAAAAATCAGCCCACTTATTATACAGGTTAACAACTTTTAAACATTTAAAGTCAAGCACGTTTTGTATGGAAAGATTTGGAAACATTACGCGTAATATATATATATATGTATATATATATATATATATATATATATATATATATATATATATATATATATATATATATATATATATATATATATATATATATGGGGGTATGTATTTGGGTGGGTATGTGTTAACAACATTATAACTGTTAACATTCTTGTATAAGAAACAGCGGATGTGAGCTAGAACGTTAAAACTTTGTGCGCGCGCACAGCAGAGGTCAAGGTCAATCTGTACCAAGCAGCTTTGCTCTCCGTGCTTTAGCGTCGTCACTATAGCAACGGTCCGAATCCGGATACTTGTTGATCAAACGACGTATTCATATATATATATATATATATATGTGATAATAATAATAATAATAATAATAATAATAATAATAATAATAATAATAATAATAAGATTGATAGAAAAATACGCAAGCTACTGACTTGGCAGGTGTGGATCGCCTTTACGTTCCCAGAGCTCCGGGAGGTCGGGGCTTGATCCAGCTTGAACTTACGTACAAAACCATCACAATCAGAATGGCCAAATACCTTGAAACCACCAACTATTGGATGCTGAAACTTGTTGAAAAACATGAAAGACCGAAAAAGCTTCACTCTATTCTGAAAGAGAGCAAAAAATTCGCTACTGATCTCTTAGATACCTACCATATTGATCAGGTTGAAGGAAATGCGCCAACTGCTGCTGCAAAGAAAATAAAATTTATTGCAAAGACAAAAGCACATGAAAAATTAGCAAGTAGATGGGAACAGAAACCTCTGCATGGCAAGGATGTTGACCAGAAACACACGCATCAATGGTTACGAAGCTCAGGGCTAAAAGCAGAGAGTGAAGGGTTCATAGCTGCTCAAGGCCAAAGCTTATTAACCCGGAACTACCAAGCCAATGTGATAAAAAAAATGGAGCTGACCCAAAATGCCGATTCTGTAACGATGCGATTGAAACTATAGACCACCTAATCTCAGGGTGTAGAGTCTTAGCACTTGTAGTATATAAAGCATGACATGACAGAGTCGGCCAGTATTTACACTGGACAATGTGTCGGCATTATAAAATTATAACCGCTGACAAATGGTATAAACAACATCCTGAAGCTGTGACTGAGGGAGAAAATGTGTCGATTCTCTGGGACTTCGCCGTGCATACCGACAAAATTATAAAAGCTAATAAACAGAATGTTATTATAAAAGATCAGACAAACAAGATGTGTTTATTAATTGACATGAGTATTCCTTGCGATCACAATATAGCGGCGAAAGAATTTGAAAAGATCAGTAAATATGAAGACTTGCTAATAGAAATTGTAAAAATGTGGCATCTGAAGGCGACTACCGTACCAGTGATTGTAGGGTCTCTAGGAATGATAAAAGAAGGTACTGAAACCTATTTGAAAATGATACCAGGCATAGCATCCCTACAGGAACGACTATAAACTGGTACGACTCATGTACTGAGAAGAGCATTATCGCTGTGAAAACAACATCCATTCATAAATATATTTATTTATTAATTTTTTTTACATACATATTTTACCTGTGAATTTGCGTGTGTAAACTGGGAATGCATACAATGAACTTCTCTGCCCTAGGTGTACGGAAAGCACTCGGCGAGAAATAGAAAAAAAATTGAACAAAGAAGAAGAAAAAACATAATAATAATAATAATAATATTAATAATAATAATAATAATAATAATAATAATGTAACAACAAAAGAATGAGACCTCTATATTCGAGAAATAGAGGATTATTTATATATGTTATAATTTAGAACAAGCAGGAAAACTCGGAGCTTCGAATGTCGGAGCGAAGAGCTGCAATACATTCTCGTCAGCTATTAATAACAACAGACGCTATGAAAAACCGTTAAATAAAAGGGAAGGAACTCTAAAAGGTTGAAAAAGAAAACAGATAAAAAAAATACACGCCACCATGTTTTTATAATACATTGACATAAACCTCCTGCGTTCACAACGTCTACATAAGTACACACTCACACAAACATACATGTATTACGTACTTGTACATACACACATATCCACACACACGCACGCATGTATATATATATATATATATATATATGTGGGGGGGGGGGGTATGTATGCAACCACATCCTCATATACACATGGGTGCTTACATGCATACACGTAATACATATATATTTAGATATTTATACGTATAAATATACGTATATATATATATATATATATATATATATATATATAATAATAATAATAATATTAGGGACAAAATTCAAAATTACAGGTAAAAACTCAATTAAAATCAATTTATAAAAAATTAAAATTAAATTGAGCTTTATAGATAAAATATATATATATATATATATATATATATATATATATATATATATATATATATATATATATATATATATATATATATATATATATATATATATATATATATATATATATATATATATATATATATATATATATATATATATATATATATACATATATACATATATATATATATATACATATATATATATATACATATATATATATAAGGCTGTACATTTGCTGGTGCAGGTAAAATGATTTAAGAAATAAATCCTTTAGTGACACTATGCTCTTGAAAGCAATAGGTAAATTAATGTGAAACTATACATATTTAAGGATAATTAAATGTGAGCTTGAAATAATTATACAGTTTCACCATTCCGCATTTTCACATAGGTTAGATTAAAGAAAGAACAGATTGATAGGTGAATATCAAACGAACTGAAGACTGACAGAATTGAGTTCTGCCCACACTCTTAAGATTTTATCCTGTCTCAAGTAAATACAATAGCACGTAATAATAAAAATCACGCGTAGATAAACAGAAAGGTTGATTGACACAATGTTACAGATAACAGAATCTAGGTTAGATATAATTCATTCTAATTTAGGTAATAAACGCGCACACCACTCATATGTATATGTATGTATGTATGTATGTATGTATGTGTGGATGGATGGATGGATGGATGGATGGATGGGTGGATGGATGGATGGATGAATGTATATACGTATGTGTACACGTATTTATGCATAGATAGATAGATAGATAGATAGATAGATAGATAGATAGATAGATAGATACATACATACATACATACATACATACATACATACATACATACATACATACATACATACAGAAGACTATGCATGGATACGTTACTAGCAAGCTCCGTGATGATAGTAACATCGACCATGAAAACAGTTTATCATGGACCAATAGCCGGATTACTACCTCCCACTTTGAATGGTATGCGTTTGCAATCCAGGAACAAGAAATATCAACCAAGTACCTGATTCACAAAAGGGATAGAGATGCAGGTAAAGCCGTAAAGTGTGACAACCGATGCAGACTTTGTAGAGGTCACACTGAAGATATCAGTAGTTGTCCGAAAATGTCATCACGGTATTATCTACCGATGAGACATGATGTACCTAGGACACTTTATAATGAAATCCGTCGGAAGGATAATCCCGAGGACAAAGAAATAAGAACCCACAATATGATAGAAGCAATAGCCACTCATAATAAAAAGGAATACTGGGGGAATGTACCAGTGAAGACCTCAATAATATGTAAGCACAACAGATCTGATATAATGATTTGGGATAGAGAAGAGAAACTGTGTACAGTTATGGAAATTAGCTGCCCAGAGGATGTTAACATAAATCTGAAGATCAATGAAAAAGAGAACACCTATGCTGAACTATTGAGAAATCTGCAGTTATTCTATCCAGATTACAAGTTCAGGTTTATACCTGTAATAACTGGGGCCCCGGGATATGCCTAAATACCAATCTTGAAAAATAAGGCTTCTCAAAGAAAGAAGAAAACTAATTCTAAGATTACAGATCTAATCCATCACTGGAACTGTAAAAAATCTGTAAAACTTTCCAGAAGTTTATCATTTAAATATATATGAGCATGTCTAGATATGCAACTATATGCATGAGAACACATGCATAAAACATACAAATCTGCACATACATACATACATACATACATACATACATACATACATACATACATACATATATACATACATGCATGCATACATACATACATACATACATGCATACATGCATACATACATACATACATACATACATACATACATACATACCATGTTGTTGATGCTGAAATTCCAGTAAAGGAAACTTGGATGAAGGTTAGAAACCGGTTCTTTCTCTATTGGCAAGAAATCTTGAAATAAACTGAGTAATGACATACATACATACATATGAACATATACGGGTAAACAGAAAAGTCGATAGACACATTGTTAGAGATAATTGAATTTAGACTAGACATAATCGATTCTAATTAAGGTAATAAATACACACACACACATACGCGAACACACTCTCTCTCCACGCATATGCGTGTGTGTAGAGGGAGAGGGAGAAGGGGGAGATAGATAATATGATAGATAGAATGAAAAACAGACATATAAATGTATATAATATATACAAATATATGTATGTGTAAGTATACGTATGCAAGTATATATATACACACATACACATACGCAAACACACTCTCTCTCCACATATACGCGTGTTTAAAGAGAAAGAGGGAGAGAGATATAAGATAGAAAGAGAGACAGACATATAAATGTATATAACATACAAATATATGTATGGGTAAGTATACGTGTACAAATACACACACACACACACACACACACACACACATATGTATATGTATATACATTACAATTACTTGTGTACATCAGATTTGTGTAAAATAATCGAGGTTAAGGATTTATTACATGGATACAGTTAACAGATGTTATTGATTAAATCAGCCCTAGTACTTGACCGTTCCTTCATTTTCTCGACCCCGCTACCAAAATAATAATAATAATAATAATAATAATAATAATCTTTTCTACAACTCGTATAAGGCCTGAAATTTAGGGAGAAGGGGCTAGAGGATCACATTGACCCCAGTGCATCTTTGGTATTTATTTCATCGGCAATGAAAGAATGAAAGGCAGTACAACTTGACGTCAAAACGGACGTAAAAGCACATAACAGAATACCGATATATTTATCTGACGTTTAAATAGATAGATAGATAGATAGATAGACAGACAGACAGTCAGACAGATAGATAGATAGATAGATAGATAGATAGATAGATAGATACTTATTAATATCATTGTTTACACGTGAAACAGTAATCCTCATAACTTCTGCGTGTAGCTGTATGTGTGTGTATAAAAATGCATACATATATATACACATACAAGGCTATATATGTATAAACACTTTTACACGCTTGTATGCATGTGTGCAGTTACATTTGGGTGTTTTTGTGTGTGCGTGCGTGCGTGCGGGCGTGTGTGTCTGTGTGTGTGTGTGTGTGTGTGTGTGTGTGTGTGTGTGTTTGTCTTTTTCGTTGTCATCGATATCCGTTGAACATGAGCGTCAGATACAGAGGTGTATATAATAGAGGACAACTTCAGACACCTTATATTGTACAAAACTACTCTACGTCGCTCTTCGTCTCGTCTGTACAGTGTACTATAAAAGCAGAACGACAGACATCTTTAAAGCAACCTGCTAATAAATCTATGCACTCACATTCGGAAGAGCAATGGTTAGGTGTTTCATTTCTGGCGACGTCCTAAATATAAGGAAGAAAACAGACGCTAAACTGACAATGGCATCAAATCCGTGGGAATATATGAAACCTACCTGTAGACAGTAATCCACCCCCATTTAAAGAATTGTTTCTGGAAGATACTCCATTGTTAAGTTGGAAAAGATTCTATTGCTTTTTATCCTTATTCTTTACCCCCCCCCCCAATCTTTTATTTCTTTCGTCGTTTTCGTTTTGTTTTCGTTTCGGTAAGGACATTTTAATGTCTTTATTGAATCACAGGTTGGTGCCAATGTCTGGAATTGATCAATAGTTGTAACTTGTCTACCACTGCTTTTATAAAAGGACAGACAAGACCGAAAACAATGACTTTCATACTAGCTTACCTAGTTGAACTTTTACATCAATACTCTGACACCAGATATTATTGTCTAAAATGTGAATACATGTTAATACTATCCTTTTCCTTTCCTTTTTAGATTTGTTAGTATGCATTTCTGAGCTTCGGGAATCCTAAGATTATATTGATAATGAATAACACGTAGTTCTTCTTCTTCTTCTTCTTCTTCTTCTTCTTCTTCTTCTTCTTCTTCTTCTTCTTCTTCTTCTTCTTCTTCTTCTTCTTCTTCTTCTTCTTCTTCTTCTTCGTCGTCGTCGTCGTCGTCGTCTTCTTCTTCGTCTTCTTCTTCGTCTTCGTCTTCTTCTTCGTCTTTTTTCTTCCTCTCCTCCTCCTCCTGCTCTTCCTCCTCCTCTTCTTCTCATAATAATAATAATAATAATAATAATAATAATAATAAGAAGAAGAAGAAGAAGAAGAAGAAGAAGAAGAAGAAGAAGAAGAAGAACAACAACAACAACAACAACAACAACAACAACAAGAGTGCAAACCTCCGCCAATGTTTCTTCATTTTGGCACTACGGCCGCAACACAGAGGGGACACCACAAAGACAGACGCAACACTACAGTGGGGACAAAAACATAAAACGAATGAAAATCATATGTTTTATAAAAATGAAATGGCTGCATGGGCCCCACTCCCATGCAGTACCATTTGAATGTTTATATAAACTATTTACAATCGTTCTATTATCTTATTGTTTTTTCTTAATCTCATTTTTTGCTCTTCTTTCAAATGAAACTATTTTACTTTTTTCATTCTTTCTTCAATAAAACAATTTTACTTACTTTTTTCCTTTTTAGTATCTCATGAAAGGTTCTAAATCTTTTAGCTCCACTACAGGTGGCAATTCATCGAACTCCACCATCACTCCTGGCGGGTCAATCCCTTCTCCATACATGTCTTTTAGTCTGTTGTAGGTGTCCTTGTCAACCATGATGGCCTTCACATTCTCGGAATACACATCCGTGGGCAATTTACTCTTATAATATGTTTAAACTTTAATACTTTCTTTTCAGTTTCTTTGCTTTTTGTGTACATCACAAATTCCATCGAAATTTTCCTTTTCTTGCTCCTGGTACTTTCTTCTTTTCTTCCACCACTCTGAACTGTCTCTCCACTTGCGTTTCTAAATTTTCTTCCTCCACTGGAACAACACGCAAGCGAGTGGCTATATAAACCGATCCTTGACGATGCAGGGCTTTTCTTGCTGCTTGCGGTAAGTAGTTTTAAAGTGATAGTCAGTCCGTGCGAATCGATCTTACTCTTTAGCCCTTTAGGGTTCAGATTAATCTGTCAAATATAATGTTTGTTAATTTATATTGTTTTGAAATAATCATGCATCATCTTGTTTAGAGATTTCACTGATGTTATTGTCTAGTATTAGAATGACATTGTAGAGTTGAGGTGAGAAGCCGGATCTGACCAGTTTCGACATTAAACAGGTTAAATATTTTGGCTAGATATGGCCGGTTTGAATGCTAAAGGGTTGGAGATCTGACCACAGTGGCTGAATGAGCTAAGACAGCTGCGGTGACCAGCAAGCTGTAGGTTTTACATTGGAGTGACCTTCTTCTAGGCCAATTGTTTTACTGGACCAGAGAGCTCAGTCTGCCCTGGAGTTGACGAAATGGTGTCAAAGAAGGCACCTGATTACCCGAAAGACTCCACTCATTGATTTGCTGTCGAGGTTGATTCCCGAGCCTTTCTTCTCCAAAGGCACTCAAAAGATAGAAAGGGTTTATGTTTGGAGTTTCTTCCTAGATAATTAAAAATTATCCAGGACACTCACAGCTGCTAGTCCTCCAGGTCAGAGTACTCAGGAGAACAATGGTGTCTAAGAGGTGCGTTTACACATCTCAAAATCTCTAGAACTCTCGAACCAAGGTTCCATTCCCGAACGCAGTTAAAGTCATGAGTACCCTTGAAAAGACAGGATGGTCACTTATGGAATGCATTTAGATAGAGATCTGCTCGATCACAGGTGATTTGGAGAACACATTATCTACGACAACATCAGCAGTAGCAGCACTTTCAGTCTCTGGTAACAGACTAAAAATAATAATAATAATAATAATAATAATAATAATAATAATAATAATAATAATAATAATAATAATAATAATAATAATAAGAAGAAGAAGAAGAAGAAGAAGAAGAAGAAGAAGAAGAAGAAGAAGAAGAAGAAGAAGAATGATAATAATAATAATAATAATAATAATAATAATAATAATAATAATAATAATAATAATAATACAACGCACAGAAGGTGGCAGGGGTCTTATACAGCTAGAAAACTATTATAAAATAACCACCATAGGACTGCAAAAATACCTACTCCAGAAGCAAGGGAAACTAATACAAATAGCCACAAAACACGAGCAAAACAAAAAACTGT